>NC_142350.1:63142500-63385000 GCF_059441175.1 Urocampus carinirostris
AAATATGGAAAAATAAAATATGTGACTTGGTTTACGTAGAATCCAAATGTCAAATATAAATATTGATAATATTGCAGTGTTCATTTTACCTGTGAAAAGTGATGGGTCCCGGGGACTCGCATGCTCAAAAATCTATGGGTCCCAACAGAGATCTATGGCTCCCCAAAATTTAGTGTGCTCCATGCCCTTACAAACTGTAGTATTTTCCCTTACAAAATACTACAAAACATTTTGTTGTGAGACACTGAGTTGCTCGACATGAATGAGGTTTATTATAAAAAAAGTTCAAAAATGAAGTCGCTTGGACGTTCACTGTAGAAGGAAAAAATACATGCAAATATAATTAAGTATAATAATATGTCTCATTTCATCTCATCTCATTAGCCGTACCGCTTATCCTCATTAGGGTCACGGGGGGCTGGAGCCCATCCTCGTCATCTCCGGGCAGTGGGCAGGGGACACCCTGAACTGGTTGCCAGCCAATCGCAGGGCACACAGGGACAGACAATTCAGTCGCTCATTCACACCTATGGACAATTTGGACCAGCCAATTCACCTGAAATGCATGTTTTTGGAACGTGGGAGGAAACCGGAGTGCCCGGAGGAAACCCACGCAAGCACGGGGAGAACATACAAACTCCGCACAGGAAGTCTGGAGCTGGATTTGAACCCACGACAGGTTCCCATGACATGAACTGTGCCGCACAAGCGCTAACCACTGCGCCGCCGTGCTGCATAATAATGCGTTCTCTTTTTCAAATTATGAATTTATTTTCTTCATTAAATTATTGTTGGTAATATACTGATTAAAATGGATCATCACAAACCTGTCTTTTTTCATTTTCTCCTTTTATACTTTCTCAACTTCTTTAATCATTCGTAATATAATGCATCAAAGCAAGTGAGCCGTTTGAGAGCCGGCTCTTTAATGAGTTGAGCCGAAAAAGCCGGTTCTCTAAAAAGAGACGGACTTTCACAGCACAACTGGAACTCGAGATCGGCGTGCAGACAAAAACTAGAACCGCGAGACCAAAACAACAATGGCGGATCTGCCTGACGAAAAGTTTGGAGTGCGGTAAATCTTTGTTAAAAAATGATAATGACAATTTCGTGTCAAAAAAGTTGCGTTCCGGGGACGCACGATGATTTGACACGATGCGTCCCTAACAAAAATCATTCGTCTAGGACGCAGGCAAATGAGAACACTGATATTTTAAAGTTCATATTCAAGTAAAAAACAAAACTGGAGCTAGATAGCTAGCTAAAATAGGCGGCAGTGGTTCAGGAGGTAGAGTGCTCGTCTTGGGATCAAGAGATCGCAGTTCGAATGCCGGCTCCTCCGTGTTACATGTCGAAGTGTCCTTGGGTAAGACACTGAACCCCTAATACCCCCAATAAGCAGGTGAGCGCCTTACATGGCTGCACGGCCGCTATTGGGAAATGTGAAGCACATTGTAAAGCGCTTTGGGAAGTCTTGACTCGATAGCATGCAAAAAACGTAAAAATCTAGGTCGATAGCTTGCTAAATAGTTAAAAATGTACGAAGATAGCTAGCTAGAAAATTAAAATAAGTAGCCAGATATATAACTAAAAAAACCTGCACATTTTTTGCTCATTCTCTTTATGAAACCCGGATTGAAGTTTTTTTGTAGCACTAGGAGGCACTAAATATTACACACGGTCCCTTTAAAGACACTGCTCCAAATTTTACACTTTGAGCGCTCACGTCCATGACATTAAGGTTGATTGTGTCCAAGATTTCCTTGGACAGAAATGAAAATATGCGTGTAATATTATTTTCTAGGCAGCACGGCGGCGCAGTGGTACAGTTCTATGGTCTTGGGAACCTCTTGCGTGGGTTCAAATCCAGCTACCGGACTTCCTGTGTGGAGTTTGTATGTTCTCCCCGTGCTTGCGTGGGTTTCCTCCGGGCACTCCGGTTTCCTCCCACATTCCAAAGACATGCATTTCAGGTGAATTGGCCGGTCCAAAGTGTCCCTAGGTGTGACTGAGCGAGTGAGTTGTCTGTCCCCGTGTGCCCTGCGATTGGCTGGCAACCAGTTCAGGGTGTCCCCTGCCCACTGCCCGATGATTGCTGGGATGGGCTCCAGCACCCCCGCGACCCTACTGAGAATAAGCGGTGCAGCTAATGAGATGAATATTTTTCCGTCTCACCATAAGCAAAACTGAAATATCCTTAATTACTGCTTGAACATTGTCAAAGTTTTCATATGCAAGATAGCAGGAAACAAGGCTAGTGGGGGGTTGGGGTTTTTAAGGGTTATTGTTCTATCTTCGTTATTCATTATCCATTATCCGTTATCGGTCAGTTCATAATACGCTACAAAGCCTAGGAGCCGGTACACTTACTCTCAGCCAAAAGGCCAAGCTAAGGTCCTAGCCCTAAAGCCTTGCTGCGATCATTGCGAATGCACCGTTCCCGGAGGTACTGCAATACCGGGCCGATGCGTGGAGTGGACAGAGCAAGCTCTTGGCATAAAAAAAATATAAAAAAGTTTGCACTGAAAATTATTAACTGAAGAGGACAAATAATATTGCTAAAAGACTGACTTGAATTGAGTCATGGTGTCACGAAACGGACCGGGAAGCAGGAAGTCGGAACTCCTATTCGTAGACGATCTGTCACTTTAATTAAGAGAGAATAGTTTTCCAACACACAAACGGACCAAAAACAAAACAAAACAGGTTCAAAGGCAATCAAAATGACAAACTAGGCATTACTCAGATCAAACGGGCATGAACAGGGTTTCAACGAGGGTTAAACAATGATCTGGCAGCGGGCAGTTCCAAAAGGAGCGCTTAGGTACTCCAAGAGCAATCAGTCCAATGCGTCTCAGCCGGTGTCAAGGGGCGGGGCCAGCTGGGCGCCATGACAACCGTGCAGGACATGACACATGGTATCCAGACGTATTCAAATTTTGACCATAGTAGTATGCACTTATATGCATTGAGATTTATAGTCAAGGTTCAATAACACAAATTTGAAAAAAATGAATGTATTTTTGTCTGCTGTTAGTGTAATTAAATCATTAAAATAGATTTTGGGGATTTTTTGGTGCTTGGTAAAGTCAAGTCATGTTCACTTGTGACACCCCCAATCACAAGGAGTGGAACGTTAATAAAAATAAATGAACTACTTAAAGTATGACGTTGATAGAATTAATGAATTACTACAAGTTAATATACTGTACATCCATACAAGCTCATGTAACAGAGTTGAAATTTGATTGTTTTGAATGTTTTTTTGAATTCTCACAAAATCTGTGTTTTTGTTGTATTACTGTTAATATTCCGGTACCTCATTCAGTTAAGTCATGGGCGTCTGCGACTGTTTTTTTCGTTTGGCACTTTATGGGCTTCAGCGCTTGCCGTAGCTTATGTGAATTTGTAAGCGTTGAAAGTAAGATGTGCCCAATATCAGTTGGATAAAAAAAATGCATATTTTGCTAGACATTTGAGCTGCTTTCGAAATTATTTTTGTATATAAAGATATATAAGTTGTTCTAAATGATGTATATTAAAAAAGCACTAAATAAGAAGTTAAGCAATACAGCTTGAAATGAAGATGCAACGTGTTTTGATGCAAACACGCCACGAGGTGCGGCCTGTTGAGTGATGACCCGTTCTTTTGTATCTTTAATATTTTAGATAATTGCAGTCGTGAACAGAGGCCCCTGACTTTTGTATTGTTTTGTTTATTGAATGCTGGTACGTGTGAAAGTTATGTTCATTGTTATTATCGAAGTTTCATTATTAATGTGCTGGCATGTTGTCTGCTTGCCGTAGGTTATGTGAATTTGTAAGCGTTGAAGATAATTGCAGTCGTGAACAGAGGCCCCTGACTTTTGTATTGTTTTGTTTATTGATTGCAGGCAATAAACCCAGAGATTGTGAAACCTTGTGTCGTGCATGAAAGAGGGTCGCTACACTCACAGAAAAAGAACTTTTCTGTAAATCAATTATTATAATTAGTATTTGTGTAATTACTGGTATTACTTTTGTTATTTTATTAGTATCAGCATTCCTACTATTTGCTGTTGTTTTAAATATGATCATTATAAGAGCCACCAATTATCTGGTCATTTTTTATTATTATTATTTCTCAGCGTTCCAGAAATAGCAACAATACTTCAATACGAGTTGCAATGGCGCTCCCTTGTGGAGATGACTTGAATGTTTTCATTTAAATCCTGCCCAGTGAGTCAAGAGCAGACTTTTGGGCAATTTATTGACATTTGAATTTTTGCCAATTGTGTTTTTCTTACTTATGAATATTTCCAGATTAAAACGGCTAGATATCATATTTATTTTTCTATTGATTTAACTAAAAATGTTGTATTAATTACATTAAATTGGTTTGGAACACTCACCATCAGGTCCCTGTTTTGAACACTTCATTTGATATTTAGTTTTGCAGTAGTTCTGTATTAGTTTTTTTTGTAGTATTTGTGGAGTATGTTTTGTAGTATTACTGTGGTAGGATATTTGTCGTATTTGTGTAGTGTCTTTGTAGTATTACTCTTGTCGGATTACTGTAGCATTATTATAGAAGGATTTTTATACAATATATGTAGTATGATTTTTGTAGTATTCCTGTAGTCGAAAGTTTTGTGTTTTTTTTGTTAAATTGCAGTAGCTTTATTTTTGTAGTATTTTTTGTGGTATTACTCTTGTAAGATTACTATAGCATTAATGTAAACATATTTCTGAAAAATTACTGTTGTATGATTTTTGTAGTATTCCTGTAGTCGAAAGTTTTGTGATTTTTTTTTTAATTGCAGTAGCTTTATTTTTGTAGTATTTTTTGTGGTATTACTCTTGTAAGATTACTATAGCATTAATGTAAACATATTTCTGAAATATTAATGTTGTATGATTTTCGTAGTATTCCTGTAGTCGAAAGTTTTGTGTGTTTTTTTTGTTAAATTGCAGTAGCTTTATTTTTGTAGTATTTTTTGTGGTATTACTCTTGTAAGATTACTATAGCATTAATATAAACATATTTCTGAAATATTAATGTTGTATGATTTTCGTAGTATTCCTGTAGTCGAAAGTTTTGTGTTTTTTTTTTGTTAAATTGCAGTAGCTTTATTTTTGTAGTATTTTTTGTGGTATTACTCTTGTAAGATTACTATAGCATTAATGTAGACATATTTCTGAAATATTAATGTTGTATGATTTTCGTAGTATTCCTGTAGTCGAAAGTTTTGTGTTTTTTTGTTAAATTGCAGTAGCTTTATTTTTGTAGTATTTTTTGTGGTATTACTCTTGTAAGATTACTATAGCATTAATGTAAACATATTTCTGAAATATTAATGTTGTATGATTTTTGTAGTATTTGTAGTCGAAAGTTTTGTGTTTTTTTTTTGTTAAATTGCAGTAGCTTTATTTTTGTAGTATTTTTTGTGGTGTTACTCTTGTAAGATTACTATAGCATTAATGTAAGCATATTTCTGAAATATTCATGTTGTATGATTTTCGTAGTATTCCTGTAGTCGAAAGTTTTGTGATTTTTTTTTAAAATTGCAGTAGCTTTATTTTTGTAGTATTTTTTGTGGTATTACTCTTGTAAGATTACTATAGCATTAATATAAACATATTTCTGAAATATTAATGTTGTATGATTTTCGTAGTATTCCTGTAGTCGAAAGTTTTGTGTTTTTTTTTGTTAAATTGCAGTAGCTTTATTTTTGTAGTATTTTTTGTGGTATTACTCTTGTAAGATTACTATAGCATTAATGTAAACATATTTCTGAAATATTAATGTTGTATGATTTTTGTAGTATTTGTAGTCGAAAGTTTTGTGTTTTTTTTTTGTTAAATTGCAGTAGCTTTATTTTTGTAGTATTTTTTGTGGTGTTACTCTTGTAAGATTACTATAGCATTAATGTAAACATATTTCTGAAATATTAATGTTGTATGATTTTCGTAGTATTCCTGTAGTCGAAAGTTTTGTGTTTTTTTTTGTTAAATTGCAGTAGCTTTATTTTTGTAGTATTTTTTGTGGTATTACTCTTGTAAGATTACTATAGCATTAATGTAAACATATTTCTGAAATATTAATGTTGTATGATTTTTGTAGTATTCCTGTAGTCGAAAGTTTTGTGTTTTTTTGTTAAATTGCAGTAGCTTTATTTTTGTAGTATTTTTTGTGGTATTACTCTTGTAAGATTACTATAGCATTAATGTAAACATATTTCTGAAATATTAATGTTGTATGATTTTTGTAGTATTTGTAGTCGAAAGTTTTGTGTTTTTTTTTTTGTTAAATTGCAGTAGCTTTATTTTTGTAGTATTTTTTGTGGTGTTACTCTTGTAAGATTACTATAGCATTAATGTAAGCATATTTCTGAAATATTCATGTTGTATGATTTTCGTAGTATTCCTGTAGTCGAAAGTTTTGTGATTTTTTTTTTAAATTGCAGTAGCTTTATTTTTGTAGTATTTTTTGTGGTATTACTCTTGTAAGATTACTATAGCATTAATATAAACATATTTCTGAAATATTAATGTTGTATGATTTTCGTAGTATTCCTGTAGTCGAAAGTTTTGTGTTTTTTTTTGTTAAATTGCAGTAGCTTTATTTTTGTAGTATTTTTTGTGGTATTACTCTTGTAAGATTACTATAGCATTAATGTAAACATATTTCTGAAATATTAATGTTGTATGATTTTTGTAGTATTTGTAGTCGAAAGTTTTGTGTTTTTTTTTGTTAAATTGCAGTAGCTTTATTTTTGTAGTATTTTTTGTGGTGTTACTCTTGTAAGATTACTATAGCATTAATGTAAGCATATTTCTGAAATATTCATGTTGTATGATTTTCGTAGTATTCCTGTAGTCGAAAGTTTTGTGATTTTTTTTTAAAATCGCAGTAGCTTTACTTTTGTAGTATTTGTTGTGGTATTACTCTTGTAAGATTACTATAGCATTAATGTAAACATATTTCTGAAATATTACTGTTGTATGATTTTTGTAGTATTCCTGTAGTCGAAAGTTTTGTGTTTTTTTTGTTAAATTGCAGTAGCTTTATTTTTGTAGTATTTTTTGTGGTATTACTCTTGTAAGATTACTATAGCATTAATGTAAACATATTTCTGAAATATTAATGTTGTATGATTTTCGTAGTATTTCCATAATCACTTTTTTGTAGAAGTTCTGTAGTAGTATTTTTGTGGTATATCTGGAAAATTGAAACAAAAGAAAATAAAAAACGGAAAAATATTACAGATACACGGATGAAAAAAAGGGTCAAAAGAGTGAAGAAAGCAAAAAAAGAGGAAAAGAAAAAAAAAGAGTAAAAACGAAAAATTAAATGGAGGAAAAGAAAAAGAAAAGGAAAAGAAAAAACTGAAAAAGAAGAAAAAATGTTAAAATGTTGTAAAAGGAAGAAAAAGAACAGAAATAAGAAGACGAGAAAGAAAAAAATAGGAAAATTTAAAGAAGGAGAAAAATTCCCCCAAAAACCTAACACTGAAAGAAAAAAAGAAAAACTAAGAAAGAAAAAAGGGGCATAAGGGAAAAAAGAAAAAGGAGAAAATTAGAAGAAAAAAAAGCATAAAAAGAGGTGTTTGGGGGAATGAATACACGTTTTTGTATAGCCGAGGCAGCAAGATGGTTGACGATGATCCCTTTTTCCTAACAACATTTTGAAAGATGGACATTTTTCTTGATTTGGGTCGTCATGCAAGATCAGTTGAGAACCACTGTTTTAAACTGTTTAATTAATTGCAATTTCCTTTACACGCGAAGATGTTTTTCAAAATAATAGATTTTCAGTATGTATATGTTATTGCGTATTTTATATATTTTGTTTTAAACGGATTTCGCCTTATAATTATACATTCTCATTCACGTTTGTATATTATCACCCGTAAGAACCATTTTACCCGGAAGAACGAGAATGTTTTAATGTGAATTTGTACTTATTTATTTAAAATATGCATCGAATTCATCATTACACGTAATCAGGACAATACGTCCAAATGTCCAGCAGAGAGCAGCAAAGCACAGTCTGTCAACCCTAATTCAGCCTTGAATGACGGTAACTCCAGTTTGTTTCGATTTTCTATTTATTTAACAAAGTGCATCTGGTTCATGTTATCATAATATTATGTTATGGGGATGGCCATGATCTGCTTTTCTATGTGTTTAAAAAAAACTTCCCTTTCCAATCCCGCGAGGAGAATTCCCTTGGGGAGGTCGATCCACCATAATTAGTGTATTTAAAATTCCGTCTTTCGTCCTCCAGCGCCTTATTTTCAAAGCTTTGCCACATAAGTGCACTATAAAATGAAATTATGTTTATAATCACAATGATCGGGTGGTGGTTGGTGCGGGACTGTAAGTGATGCGCGATTATGAAGCGTCTGCGTGTATTTTTAAAGATTTTGTTGGAATCGTAATGCAAACAATGTAACAAAATGGCGGCCACATTTTTCCAAATTCTTGGCTCTTTAATTTAAAACTCTACGATCTCTACATGGCTGCCAATGGTTCTGTTTGTCTCAAGATGTCTCTGAGTCTTTTTGTTTTGTCTTGCATGTTTTTTTGATTTTCTTTTTATTTTATATTAGACTTTCATTATTTTACCTTTCATTTATTTATTTATTTTTTTTTGTTATTGCAATATCTATCAGAGCAGAGGTGTCAAACTCATTTTAACTCGGGGGGCCACAGCACAGAACGGTCGATTGAGGAGAAAGGAAAAAGGAGAGAAAGAAATAAGAGAAAGAGAGGGAGAGAAAACGAGAGGGAGTGGGGTTTAATATCTCGTGCATCCATTCAATATGTCATGAACCGTAACAGGAGGTGAACCCAAATGCGTGACGTTTCTCACACAAGCCTATATTTGACGGGAAATGGGGCGGTCATGCACGTTCGGCAGCTGGTCTGGCGTGGAAAGACAGGAAGCCAGAGACCTACGAGATCGATACCAATTGCCCGAGTTGATATCGGACAGATGGGGTCGATACCGGACGGGACTGGACGGACAGGATTGATACCAAAACAGGATATCGAAATTAAACAAGACAAACTAGACGGGAACGAAACTGAAGATCGATATTGAACAGGACAAAATAGACAGGAACAATACCGGACAGGAAACCAGCAGGAAAACGAGCGGGGCCAATTGGGCGCATGGCAACCGTGACACAATATGGTTGTTGTAAAGTGTAAGGAAGATGCGAGCTGTTTCTTTTGAAACGAAAGTGGAATAAGAAAGCTTGATGCGGGTGAGAAAATGGTCGGAACGCTTTTTTTCGGCCACTTTTCAACACAGAGGAGGACCTGTTGAACCACATCTTCCAAAAGTAAGTTACACTTAACTTTCTCTGTCATTACAGAGCATATTATCTTATGAAATGTTTATTTTTTTTAGTACAAAACAATACAGGTTACTTATACAAGCCTTAAACCATCGTCTCCAAGCAGCTTCAGCGACAGACTGCTGTCATAGTCTTGTTCCACGGACAGACTGAGGAGATCATTTCTTCCTCATGCCATGAGGCTCTTCAACTCCACCCGGGGGAGTAAATCTATCTATCTATCTATCTATCTATCTATCTATCTATCTATCTATCTATCTATCTATCTATCTATCTATCTATCTATCTATCCGTCCGTCCGTCCGTCCATCTAGACATCTATCTATCTATCTATCTATCTATCTATCTATCTATCTATCTATCTATCTATCTATCTATCTATCTATCTATCTATCTATCTATCTATCTATCTATCTATCTATCTATCTATCTATCTATCTATCTATCTATCTATCTATCTATCTATCTATCTATCTATCTATCTATCTATCTATCTAAACATACAAAATATAGCACTTATCCAACTTACGAACAAATTCAACTTACGAACGATCGTCCGGAACCTATCTTGTTCGTAAGTGGGGCAGTGTCTGTACACTAAACTCTATTAGAGAACCACTGGCTTAGTTAAAATAGCACTTTTAGCATAGCGCTACGTAGCCTCACAGAATAGGTGTGTAACTACAGCAGGGGTGTCAAACTCATTTTAAGTCGGGGGCCACACGATAGAACAAACATTCTGTCGGGGGCCGGACGAGTAGATTAAAGAGCAAGAAAAAGAGAGATAAAGAAATAAGAGAAAGAGGGAGGGAAAAGAAGAGAGAGGACGGGACAAAGAGAGAGAAGGAGAGAGCGTGAGGAACAAAATAGATAAAGAGAGAAATGAAATGAAATGTTCTGCATTTATATAGCGCTTTTCAAGTCAATGACTTCCCAAAGCGCTTTACTGTGTGCTCCACATTTCCCAATAGCGGCCTTGTATTGCAGCCATGTAAGACGCTAACCTGCTTATTGGGGGTATTAGGGGTTCAGTGTCTTACCCAAGGACACTTCAACATGTAACACGGACAAGCCGGGATTCGAACTGGGATCCCTTGATCCCAAGATGAGTGCTCTACCTCCTGAGCTACTGCCGCCCCATTCAGGCGCTAACCTGCTTATTGGGGGTATTAGGGGTTCAGTGTTTTACCCAAGGACACTTCGACATGTAACACGGACGAGCCGGGATTCGAATTGGGATCCCTTGATCCCAAGACGAGCGCTCTACCTCCTGAGCTACTGCCGCCCCATGAGAAGCCGTGAGAGAGGGGGAAAGAAAGGGAGAGGAAGAAAGAAATCCAAAGAGAAATAGATGTACAGAAGGAGAGAAAAGAGAAAAGAAAGCGCAAATGGTAGGAAAAGAGAAAAGAGAGAAAAGGAAAAAATGAAGTTAGAGCAAAAGAAGTTAAAAAGACACAGAGAGAGAAAGAGACAAAGAGCAACAAAGGAAGAGAAAAAGAGAGACACAGAGAGTGAAAGAGACGAGAGACAGAGGGTGGGAGAAAAGGTGTGGGAGAGAGAGAGAGACAGAGAGAGCGAAATGAATACAAGTACAGTGTCTTTGAGAGAGGCACCTGGCTTTGGCAACATCAACCTGCAGCTTGTTTTACTCTTGCGCTTCTCTGAGTGTTGTCTCGCCGGCCGGATTCAATCCCGTAGCGGGCCTGATCTGGGCCGCGGGCCGCCTGTTTGATAGCTGTGAACTACAGTATAAATCCGGCCTTGATAGTCCACTGTGCAATCGTGGCCCTGGCCCAAACCAATTGCTAACCCCCTCAAACAACCACATTTACACTTGAGGGTGCATTTACGCTTCCCATAAACCTCAAGGACGCACTCGTGGACCGGCAATCCGACTTCGGGGTCTGAGTGCGGCTTGGAGAAGACGTTCCAGTTCCCACCCGTCCGACGCTTGCCTGGGATTGGTTGAGGAAGGCCCATCAACCGCACTGTTATTATGTGAGAGGCCCCAGGGGTTTTGGGGATTTAGTTAAAGGGTTCTGGTGAAGTGCACGCTGCTTGTACCAAGTGTAAACATACACAAGCAAGCACAGGCATGAACATACTTCCATGCACTCTTCAAGAAAATACAATGGATGTCTCATCTCATCTCATTAGCCGTACCGCTTATCCTCAGTAGGGTCGCGGGGGGCTGGAGCCCATCCCAGCCATCTCCCGGCAGTGGGCAGGGGACACCCTGAACTGGTTGCCAGCCAATCGCAGGGCACACAGGGACAGACAACTCAATCGCTCATTCACACCTAGGGACAATTTGGACCGGCCATCTCATCTCATCTCATTAGCCACACCGCTTATCCTTAGTAGGGTCGCAGGGTTGCTGGAGCCCATCCCAGAAATCATTGGGCAGTGGGCAGGGGACACCCTGAACTGGTTGCCAGCCAATCGCAGGGCACACAGGGACAGACAACTCACTCGCTCATTCACACCTAGGGACAATTTGGACCGGCCAATTCACCTGAAATGCATGTTTTTGGAATGTGGGAGGAAAGTGGAGTGCCCGGAGGAAACCCACGCAAGCACAGGGAGAACATACAAACTCCGCACAGGAAGTCTGGAGCTGGATTTGAACCCACGACAGGTTCCCATGACAGGAACTGTGCCGCACAAGCGCTAACCACTGCGCTGCCGTGCTGCCCATTATTATTAGTATTATTTTTATTGAACTAAAACTATCATGCATTGTATTTATTTTATTGTTCTCTAGTTCGGCCATACTTAACAAATTCTGCAGAATTCTGACATTTTAAATAAAACGACTAAATTTTGTGCAGGGTTGGGGAGTAACGGAATACGGTGGAACCTCGGTTTTCGAACGCCTCTCAGTTCGGACAAATCGGTGTTCGACCAAGAAATTCTTGCTTTGCTGTTCGTTCAAAAAATCGGAGTTCGAACGCCAGTACGCTAGGGTGCGATGCTGAGCGGCGTGCGGGTGTTTTAGCCCCTAATTATGCCTCCGAAGAAGGTCGGTGCAAGCAGGACAGGTGAAAAAAAAAAGTTGTTCGTCCAACTATTGCCTTTAAGAAAGACATAATAGCTAAATATGAAAGAGGTGTACAAATTTCCGATCTTGCTAGTGATTACAGCATGGCTAAATCGACTATCAGTACGATAGTAAAGAATAAGGAGGCTGTGAAATCGAGTGATGCGGCTAAGGAAGTTAGCGCTATAAGCAAACAACTGTCGCAAGTTTTGGAAGAGGTTGAAAAACTTTTGAGGATTTTTCTCTCCCCATCGTCCACCACAAAGGTAAGAAATCCTATTCATAATCCTTTTTTTTATTTTTACACGTTCATGTTAGCGTAATCTTTCGTACGGAAGATTACGCTAACGCGAACGTACGATTAGCCTGGGTTAGCTTCATGTTTACGTTCTTGCTAAACAATTAGGGTGTTGGAACGGATTAAAACGATTTTACATTACTTTTAATGGGAAAAACCATTTTCCGTGATCGACCAAATCGGTTTTGGAACAGGGTTCTGGGACGGATTATGGTCGAGAACCGAGGTTCCACTGTACATGGAACGGCAAAAATGGTGTTGGCAAGCTGTATGAATTTAATTTAATCTCTTATCTCAAAATTCTACACAAAATACTCCATTATGACAATGTGAAAAAGTTTTTTTTTTACTTTTTTTGAATTTATTAAAAATAGAAAACTAAGAAATCACATTTACATAAGTATTCACAGCCTTTGCTTAATACACAGGTGTCAAACATGCGGCCCGCGGGCCAGATCAGGCCCGATAAGGGATTGAATCCGGCCCGTGAGACAACACTCAGAGAAGCGCAAGAGGAAAACAAGCTGCGGGTTGAAATATGTCAACTTGATGTTGCCAAAGCCAGGTGCCTCGAACAAAGACACCGTACTTGTATTTATTTCTCTCTCTCTCTTTTCTTTCTTTCTTTCTCTTTCTTTCTCTTTCTTTCTCTTTCTTTCTCTTTCTTTCTTACTTTCTTTCTTAATTTCTTTCTTTTTTGTTTCTGTCTTCCTGTCTTTCTTTGTTTCTGTCTTTCTTTCTTTCTTTCTCTTTCTTTCTTTTTTTTTTCTCTTTTCCGCCCCTTTTCTCCCACTCTGTCTCTGTCTCTTTCTCTTTCTGTGTCTTTTAACCTCTTTTGCTCTTACTTCCTTTTTTCCTTTTCTCTCTTTTCTCTTTCTCTCTTCCTACCCTTTGCGCTTTCTTTTCTCTTTTCTCTCCTTCTGTTTTTCTATTTATCTTTGGATTACTTTCTTCCTCTCCCTTTCTTTTCCCCCTCTCTCATGATTTTTTATCTTTTGTTTCTCACGCTCTCTCCCTCTCTCTTTTTCTTTCCTTGTCCCGCTCTCTCTCCTTTTCCCTCCCTCTTTCTCTTATTTTTTTTATCCCTTTTTCTTTCTCTTTAATCTACTCATCCGGCCCCCGAGAGAATGTTTGTTCTATCGTGCGGCCCCCAAGTTTAAATGAGTTTGACACCCCTGGCTTAATACTTTGTTGATCCACCTTTGGCAGCAAATACAGCCTCAAGTCTTTTTGAATATGATCTCACAAGTTTAGCACACCTATCTTTAGGCAGTTTTGCCCATTCTTCTTTGCAATAAGTCTCAAGCTCAATCAGGTTGGATGGGAGACGTTTGTGCACAGCCATTTTCAGATTTCTCCAGAGATGTTCGATCGGATCGGAAGTCTGGACTCTGGCTGGGCCACTCCAGGACATTCACGGGGTGGTTCTGAAGCCAATCTGTTGAGTCCTTGGCTGTGTGCTTTGGGTCGTTGTCCTGCTGAAAAACTAACCTTCGCCCCAGCCTGAGGTCAAGAGCGCTCTGGAGCAGGTTTTCATCCAGGATATCTCTATATATTGCTGCATTCAGTTTTCCTTCTATCCTGACTAGTCTGCCAGTTCCTGCTGCTGAAAAGCATCCCCGCAGCATGATGCTGCCACCACCATGCTCCATTATAGGGATGGTATTGGCCTGGTGATGAGCGGTGCCTGGTTTCCTCCAAACATGGCGCCTGGCATTCACACCAAAGAGTTCAATCTTTGTCTCATCAGACCAGAGAATTTTGTTTCTCATGGTCTGAGAGTCATTCAGGTGCTTTTTGGCAAATTCCAGGCGGGCTTCCATGTTCCTTTTACTAAGGAGTGGCTTTCGTCTGGCCACTCTACCATACAGACCTGATTGGTGGATTGCTGCAGAGATGGTTGTCCTTCTGGAAGGCTCTCCTCTCTCCACAGAGGAACGCTGGAGCTCTGACAGAGTGACCATCGGGTTCTTGGTCACCTCCCAGACTAAGGCCCTTCTTCCCCGATCGCTCAGTTTAGAAGGCCGGCCAGCTCTAGGAAGAGTCCTGGTGGTTCCAAATGTCTTCCATTTACGAATAATGGAGGCCACTGTGCTCATTGGGACCTTCAAAGCAGCAGAAAATTTTCTGTATCCTTACCCAGATTTGTGCCTCAAGACAATCCTGTCTCGCAGGTCTACAGACAGTTATTTTGACTTCATGCTTGGTGTTTGTGCTCTGACATGCACACTCAACTGTGGGACCTTATATAGACAGGTGTGTGCCTTTCCAAATCATGTCCAATCAACTGAATTTACTGCAGGTGGACTCCAATTAAGCTGTAGAAAGATCTCAAGGATGATCAGTGGAAAAAAGATGCACCTGAGCTCAATTTTGAGCTTCATGGCAAAGGCTGTGAATACTTATGTAAATGTGATTTCTTAGCTTTCTATTTTTAATAAATTCAAAAAAAGTAAAAAAAAAAACGTTTTCACATTGTCATAATGGAGTATTTTGTGTAGAATTTTGAGATAAGAGATTAAATTAATACAATTTGGAATAAGGCTGTAACATGACAAAATGTGGAAAAAGTGAAGCGCTGTGAATACTTTCTGGATGCACTTATATATGTATTATTTGCCCTCATGTAGGTTTTAGATCAGGGGATGGTGTCATAATAGTCTGTAGTCTGTAATGGTCTGAGGTCTGTGCAGCCCTTTGAGACTCTTAGTGATTAACGGCGTCACAAATAAACATGACTTGACTTGACTACTATGAAATAACTACTTGATAAGAGTTTGTGTATCCTTATCTTTGATGGTACCAGCCACAAGTTGCTACCCTCCACACACCCACACATGGATTTTTTCTCCCAGCCTCCTTTTCTTGTTGTGTCCCGGAGATGTCGTCATGTGGGATGAGCTTTTCCTCAGCCGCCCGGATTTTGCAGTTAAACCCATTAGTGCGCAGACACCATGAGAACACGCGCTTTTATTTTCCACTTTCTCAAATCCGCACTTGCTTTAATCATTCCCCACCGAAAAAGACGAGATCGCCGGTAATGCTGTTAAATAATCTATGGTTTTAGACGTACAGTATTATTTTCGTTTTTTTTAAGGGGTGGGGGGGGGGGCTGACAGTAGGATGGCTTTAGTTCTTGGCTCACTTCCAAGTTTTAAAAGCTCTTTTCAAGAGGACATTTTGCAAGCTCAAGTATTAGTACAGCGACTAAGAGTGACTCAAACAACTTTATCACCCAGAAGTCAAGACAAGTCATGTTTATTTGTATAGCCCTTAATCACAGGAAGTCTCAAAAGGGATGCACAGACCACAGATTATTGCAAACCAGTCCATTGCCAGAGTGACTCAGTCTAAAATTTAGTGTCATGTTTGACCCGATCTGTCCTTTCAAACTCACGTGAAGAATATTATTAGAACAACTTTTTTTCCATCTTAGCTGCCCTATGCTGTCCCAGTCCGATGCTGAGATTATAATTCATGCGTTTGTTACCTCCCGCCTCGATTACTGTAATTCACTACTCTCCGGTCTCCCGAAGTCCAAAATCAAGAGCCTTTTTATCTCATCTCATCTCATCAGCTGCACCGCTTATCCTCAGTAGGGTCACGGGGGTGCTGGAGCCCATCCCAGCAATCATCGGGCAGTGGGCAGGGGACACCCTGAACTGGTTGCCAGCCAATCGCAGGGCACACAGGGACAGACAACTCACTCGCTCATTCACACCTAGGGACAATTTGGACCGGCCAATCCACCTGAAATGCATGTCTTTGGAATGTGGGAGGAAACCCACGCAAGCACGGGGAGAACATACAAACTCCGCACAGTAAGTCCGGTAGTTGGATTTGAACGCACACAGGAGGTTCCCGAGACCTTAGAACTGTGCCGCACACGCGCTAACCACTGCGCAGCCGTGCTGCCCGAGCCTTTTTATATATTTTTCAAACTTATTGTTTTTAAATAGTATCACTGTAAATTCTTTTTTTTTAATCGCAACACAATTTAATCACAATTTTAGACGTTGATGTATTGTATTTTGGTCTAATTTTAGAACGGCCCCACGGTCACGTGGTAATGTCGCTACGGGTGTTAGGGTGCCCGCTGGCATGAAATGAAATAATGCTCACCACTGTTTTTGCAGTGGACCCAAACGCAGGAAGCAGGAAGCGAGGCGCTAAAAAATTATGGTGTCACAATCACCCGGATCGGGAACACCTGTGTTCAGGATTTGGGGCCAACAGCCAGGACAGCTGATTGGCGCACCCTGTACATTTAAATCCCCAGCTTCCGGTAACACTTTGTCCGATTGTACTATGCGATCTGTTGCCATCTGCTCAGAAAGCCCGTACCTCCGACTCTTTGCCTGCCTCCTGTTTTTCTACCTGATCTCCGTTGCCGACCCGTTTCCGAATTTGCCTACGACCTGCCCTGCCCGCCTGACTCCTGATCTCTCTTCCGAACACAACGACTCCCTTCTTCTCCAGCCCCGACCAACAACACGACGACTACGCCTGTCCGCGACCATTCCCGCCAAGCCTTCACCCGCCTGTCAAGTCTCGACAATCCGTCAAACAACGGATCGAAGATTCACGTCTTGTCATTCCTTCCTTCCAATAAAAACCAAGAAACGAGTGCAAGTGATCTCAGTTTTCCTTCTGTCCCGCCTGACACATGGTATTTAATCACAAAATAATCAACAAAGTAACAAACAAATGGTCAATGAACAACTAAACTATCCAAACCAGAAAAAAAAAACCTCAATAACCTAGATAGAACTGGAAAAGGGGATGGTAATTTCAAAAGTGGAAATTAGAGAAATACTCATTAACCAGCTCCGATCAAAATGTCCTTAGGAAGGCTCGGGGTAATTAGGGACAGGTGTGTGGTGATTGGACACACCTGTCCAAATTCCAAGCCTATTAGGCGCCCTCTGGTGGAAGAGGGCGCACCAGATCCCGACATCTATGTTGTTATCAATGACAATAAAGACTATTCTCTTCTATATGTACAGCTGTACGTTGCTAGCATGACCAGTAAAGCTTTACCCTAAAACTGAAAATATCTTTTTCTAAGAACCTAACTAAAGCCAGTGATTAAAGAGACTGTGTATTTGACCATAACGACTGCTACAAAGCACTACGGAGACTCAAAAAGACCAAACTGTCATGATTACCGATGGGACTCACCTGTGCCCACCCCTTTGACGCTAACTGCCTGGGACTCTGATTGGCTCTCTGTCCCTATTTATTCCCACTCCTATCTGTCCCCTTTTGTCAATCCGTCTGCAAACCTCAATTAACCCCAGGCAAGCCCTTTTCGACCCTGATTCCCACCTTTCCCGTTTTTTTTGCTCCCGTCTGTCCACCGTCTTTGATCCGTTTTTGATCCTGACCACGTCTACTCTCCCGTCCCAGCTTTCGACCTCTTTTGTCCTCGACCACTTCTACTCTCCTTTCATGTCTTTCGACTCGCTTCCGACCCCGGCCACGGAAAATCCACTTCCGCGTTCAGAGCGATCGGCTTCCCACGTCCAGCAATCCCCAGATCGTGGACGCAACCCTTTCCCTTTCTTCCAATAAAACTTGTGAGAAACGCAACGCAAGTGGGTCCTGTCTCCGTTCTGTTCCTGACACAAACCCCACCATATTTGTCCTTTTTTTCACAGCCTTTTACAAGGTTTTTGGTCTTTGCAGGTACCCGTAGCAGCAAAACAGCACACAAGCATCTAGCGCCCTCTAGGTGGTACTGATGTTAAAAAATGTCTTGACCTACAAGTATTTAAAAAAGAATAAATATTTGTATGATAGTTCGTCTATTTTTGCTTATTATTCAAATCCATAAACTTTTCATTATTAGTGGATTAAGTTTTTTTTTACCACTAGGAGGCAGTAAATAATACAAAAAGCCCCTGTCAAGCAAAAAATGCTGGCAAAATTCAAAATTCACCTGAAATGACTCTCGAGTTCGTCGCAGCTCTTGCCACTATTAAAACCACACCCTTCATTAACATTCAGGGTTGGGTAGGGTTACTTTAACTGGATTACTTTCAATTACTTTTGGATTACTCCAATACCAAATATGCTAATAAAAGACAAAAGAAACTAAATATGAATAAAATAATGACTCACAACACGTGGTAAGCTTTCTCTCCTGGCTTTGATCTCTTTGATCTCCGGCAAAACTAACATAAAATTGTATTTTTATTTTATTCATATTTAGTTTCTTTTGTCTTTTATTAGCATATTTGGTATTGGAGTAATCCAAAACTCATTGAAAGTAATCCAGTTAAAGTAACCCTACCCAACCCTGTTAATAACATTTAATATGTATTTAATGCTAGCAGTAAAACTGGAAGCTTTGCAACATGTGTTTTGGTACTGTGAATAGTTATTAACAGAGATTTACTTTAAAACCTTTTCAGTTGTAAATAAGTTGTAGTTTTTAAGAGAGATATTAGCATGTGAAAAATGCATACTTTTATGGTAAAGGTACGGCTGATATTTTTTACTTGAGGTCTTGTTTTTGTAGTTTTCTCTTGTGGTGATCACTGCACTTTTATTTTTAGCTTATGTTTAGCTAATCTTGGTGTTATTTTTATTATGTTGTATTCATTATTTAAGAGTAGGTGTCATTCTAATAAATTTTTTGGAGCTCAATACATTTGTTTTTAGCTTTTGTTCAGCTATTTATTTTTGTGTTATCTAAACTTACATATATATATATATATATATATATATATATAAATCCTGATTTGCTTGTGCGTGTGTGTTCGAATGCGGCTTATAGGCTCCGCAACAGCTGAATCGATTTTTGTGAAAATTTACCCGGTTGTACTTTAGGCTTCTGGAAGTGTTTTTGGCTAGGTTTTTTTGTGTCAAGGCACCAATGAATACCAACAAAATCGATTACCATCTGCTTTCGTCTACAAGCGTCTCTGGAGCTGCGTGCAGCCACGCGGCACTTTGGCACTCCCTAGTGGTTCCCTGGCGCTTTTTCAACAAACCACAGCCCCAACAACCTTGCCCAACGCCAGGCCAATATGCTGGTAATTATTATTTTTGTTATGTTCATCATTTTTAGGGGATGGTATATCTATTGTTTAATTTTTTTTTTTTTTTTCATTTTTGTTGACTTTTATTTTGGCTTTTCATTGCTTTCATTTTCGGATACAGTTGTACATCTACTCACGAATGTCTCTACAAAATTTCAGGTTACAAAGTACCCGAACAGGAAAAAATTGCCTCTAGTTACAAAGTCCAAAATACAGTACAGTATGTGCTGCTATTCGCCGCTCCCAGAGCTTCCCGAGCGTAAACAAAATGGCTATCGCTTCAAATTTGCCAGGCAACTCAATGGGCATGCATGCTCGCAGCATGCTCTTCGTGTCACCTTCACACTTTGGAACTAATGAGAAATAGTGGGTTCCGGCAAGATAACAGGGAGGAAGAATCAGCCATCATTCAATTAGCCCAAATTAAAGACAAGCTAAATTCCACAATGTCTCGGAATTTGTGGTAAGGAATTGCCAGGAAAAAGTCGGGCTATTGCTTATTATAATGTCCGCCTTGCGCATTTCTGACAGATAGTCAAAAGCTGGCAAAAGCAGACGTCTTTAGATCAGTTTTTCAATAAACGCGAGGTAAAAATGTAAATTAATATTTTATCATTTCCTTTGTTCTTCGTTTTTTTACACGATGTGCCTCTTTTTTTATGTTTATTGTGCGGTAACTTATGTTGGCATGGAGAGGGATGGATGCCACCAGGCTGTACTTGCCCTAGACACACCACAGGAAATGGTGCCACTACTAACCTAGCGGTTAAGGAATCCAACCAACCAACCAATCTAATTTCAACATGTATCTGTTTCATGTTCTGATTCACTTTTATAATTAAAAAAAAATATATCATACTGTAGCACGGCGTCACAGTTCTGAGGTTATGGGATCAAACCTTCCTGTGTGGAGTTTGCATGTTCTCCCGTGCTTGCGTGGGTTCTCCCGGACTCTCCGGTTTCCTACCACATTCCAAAAACATGCACGTCAGGTTAATTGGCCAATCCAAATTGTCCCTAGGTGTGAATGAGCGAGTGAGTTGTCTGTCTCTGTGTGCCCTGCGACTGGCTGGCAACCAGTTCAGGGTGTCCCCTGCCCACTGCCCGAAGATGGATGGGATGGGCTCAAGCACCCCCGCAACCCTACTGAGGATAAGCGGCGCAGATAATGAATGAATGAATATTATACTGTAGATTTGGGGGGCTTGGAACGGATTAGCGCATTTTCATACAAAATCCGTCCCTACTTATGAAGATTTTAGCTTACGAAGCCACTGCCAGAACAAATTAATTTCGTAAGTAGAGGTACCACTGTATAATGCAGCTTTAAAACCTTTAAAATATTGCTGCGTGTGCTTTTTTTTTTGCCCTCATGTAGGTTTTTGTCAAGAACAGGTTCACAACAACAAATCCCCTTACATAAGTCCATTTACTGTACGTCATCATGGGAATGTTCTTATTGAGGGCACCTGAAGCATTGGATAATAATAAATCCTGTGTGTTATTATATTATTAAGAACACTTCAATGGCTTCCTTTGTGTGTTTGTCTGTACACACCGTGACATCACCGTTGTGTTTTCAGGCCAAGTGCGTGTCTTAACTTTGAGGGCGTAGCAAATGCATTCCTGGCACAGAACAGCACATGTTGTTTGTTATTGGAACATCCATTGAAGCCTGGTCTTTCTGGAAGGGGGATGACCTCATGTGCAGTTTCTTCTCAAGGTTTCCTCATTTACCTCATGTTAAGGTTTTTGAGTTTTTCCTTGGCCTCATGTAGGTTTTAGATCAGGGGATGGTGTCAGAATAGTCTGTGGTTTGCAATAGTCTGTGGTCTGTGCAGCCCTTTGAGGCTAATTATGATTAAAGATGTCACAAATAAACATGACCTGACTTATCTTCTCATTCATTCATGGTTAATTTTGATAAAAAGAACTTCTTTTTCAAGTGTCAAATTGACTCGGAGTTTCTGTTGTGATAAGTTTTTCAAGTTAATGCTTAAGCTAGTCTACAGTTTTCGTCCATTGCAAATGAGGGAGTAAAATGTCCTTGGTCCTCTTTAGGATAGTTTGTCATTTTCTCTCATGTCATATCCTAATTGTTTGCAACACGTTTAGACATGACACTCAAAGTCAAGTCATGTTTATTTGTGACGCCCTTAATCACAAAGAGTCTCAAAGGGCTTCACAGATCAAAGACTATTACAAACTACAGACAATTATGACACCCTCCCCTGATCTAAAACCTACATGAGGGTAAATAATGCACAGATATTGTCAACATAAAATATAGGTTATTGATATGCTTCAGAATAGAAGTGTGGTTTAAGGTTGGATTTAAGCATTTCCACTGAGGTTGCTGATCAAATCTCAAGAGACGAAGAGCATTCCACAGCAGTGAGGCACAAATGGAGAACGCTCTCGACCTGCAGATTTCTTCTTGGCTCTTGGGATCACTAGTAGACCAGCATTTTCAGAGCGAAGGCTCCGGACCGCAACATAGGGGGAAATTTAATCGGAAAGATATGAGAGAGCAAGTCCTTGCATGATTTTGTATACTAGCAACAGAACCTTGAAATCACATCTTTAGCTAACAGGGAGCCAATGCAGGTTAGCTAAAATCGGGGTCATGTGATCCAACTTTCTTGTCTTAGTTAAAAGCCTCGCCGCAGCATTTTGTACCAGTTGAAGGCTCTTGATTTTGGACTTCAGGAGACCGGAGAGTAGTGCATTACAGTAATAAACAAGGATGTAATAAAGACCGAGGGCAGCACAGCGGCACAGTGGTTAGCGCGTGTGCGGCACAGTTCTAAGGTCATGGGTTCAAATCCAGCTACCGGACTTCCTGTGCGGAGTTTGTATGTTCTCCCCATGCTTGCGTGGGTTTCCTCCGGGCACTCCGGTTTCCTCCCACATTCCAAAAACATGCATTTCAGGTAAATTGGCCGGTCCAAATTGTCCCTAGGTGTGAATGAGCGAGTGAGTTGTCTGTCCCTGTGTGCCCTGCGACTGGCTGGCAACCGGTTCAGGGTGTCCCCTGCCCACTGCCCGAAGATGGCTGAGATGGGCTCCAGCACACCCGCGACCCTACTGAGGATAAGCGGTACAGATAATGGATGGATGGATGGTAATAAAGACCGAAAAGCGAAAGATCACATAAAAGAATGTCAGGATAAATAGATTTCTTCATTTTCCTCATGATGACGTTTTTGAGTTTGTCCTTGCCCTCATGTAGGTTTTAGATCAGGGGATGGTGTAATAATAATAATCCATGGTCTGTGCAGCCCTTGGAGACTCTTTGTGATTAAGGAATCACATATACACAAGACTTGACTTGACTCCACTACAATGTTCTTACAATGTTGCTAGAGTATATACAGAAAAATGTAGAAAAATACAAATTTGACAGGAGATGAGGAAACCATCTTTTTTACTTGCAGACACGCGTCGGTTTTCAGAAATAGAAGAAGCAAAAAAAAAAGACGGGGTGATTGAACAGGAAATGAACACAGGCCTGCTCACCTGAATAATTCAGCCTTTCATTTGGAGAGGCCACGTCCAATCCATCAACCAGGGGACATCCCCATTTGCGCATCTTCATCTTTACTCGGCTAACCTGTTTGTCTAAAGAACCCGAATTGGAATTCTGTGGTTTTGCTGTTTATTTCTTGTGGGTAGTCCTCTGCTAAACTGGAAGGTGCAGGGTAATAAACAGAAAAAGTCACAGACCACTGCAAATCCTAATAATAGACTCACTCGATGAAAAAAAATTACCTGTATGGACATTTTCTATGTTGTGTTTTGTAGTTATTTGCAAATGTTCAGAATAGCTGTAAAGAACCATACTTAAAGATTCACTTGTAATATTAAACTATATTTAATTGCATAATAGGGACAAACCATACCTGTGCCAAATAATTAAAGCAATATAATGCACAATAGAAAAAGCCCAGTGAGTAAAATGTGGTAAAATAAGTAAAACAATCATATTTTTAAGTTAAATGTTGGCAGGCCATTTTGCTCATTGTAACTATTTGTCTATTTCAGGATTCATCGTAGGAATTATTTCTAATAATAGATAAATAGATAGATAGATAGATAGATAGATAGATAGATAGATAGATAGATAGATAGATAGATAGATAGATAGATAGATAGATAGATAGATAGATAGATAGATAGATAGATAGATAGATAGATAGATAGATAGATAGATAGATAGATAGATAGATGGATACTTTTTTCATCCCTGTTGGGAAATTCACACTTCCAGCAATATCCTTGTGTTGAAAAAAAGATAATAAAATAAAAGATATGGAATACAAAAATACCCAATATAACATGTATTTAAATAGTGCTAGAGCAAATACACACTGTAATAAAAATAGGGTAATATGCAAATGTGGGGGTGGGGTTTAATGCGGGCTTTGACTCCCCCAGGTGGAGTTAAAGAGCCTCATGGTATGAGGAAGAAATGATATAATAATAATGTTATAATAATGATATAATAATATTATAATGATATTCCATCCATCCATTATCTGCACCGCTTATCCTCAGTAGGGTCACGAGGATGTTGGAGCACATCCCAGCCAACGACGGGCAGTGGGCAGGGGACACCCTGAACTGCTTGCCAGCCAAGTCACAATTTTTAGGGACAATTTTGAGCGGCCAATTAACCTGGCATGCATGTTTTTGGACGAGTGAGGAAACCGGAATGCCCGGAGGAAACCCACGCACGCATGGGGAGAGCATGCAAACTCCACACAGGAATGTTCAATCTCATGACCTCAGAACTGTGCCGCAGACAGGCTAACCACTGCCCTAACGCGCTGCCCTCTAATAATATAGATGAAATAGAATATACACAGTAAACATGTGGGACCAATACAACACTGTCCAGTATATAAAGGATACTGTATTTACTGCAGTTTACAGTCAAGGTGTCAGAACATATTTTTGTCAGTTAATGGCTAAATAATCCTTTATATGAAAGTTCATAAAACAATCTATGTTCATTGTTGAGACACTTTATAACGAAAAGCCACAAAACCAACTGTAAACACCCAAAAGAACAATTTGATTGGGTAAGCGGTAGGAATGGGCAGAGTTATACGCACAGCATGCACATTCCTTCTCTCTGGCTGTCTGCTCTAAAGGTAAAAATGTTGGTATTCCAGTTTGCAGTATTTTGTGACTTTTTTACAAAAGAACTACCTCGCACCTAGTTTTAAAACCAATATTTAGGACAAAAAAGAACCTCAATACTTTCAAGTAACTGCATAAGGGAGACACATTCTAAGGGGTATTTTTATATTGATATGGGACACAGTCTCTGGCGTTCTTATTATTTCATGGATTTTATAAAAATGATCAAATTGTCATGGTCGCCTTGGCGAACGGTCTGCCCCGCCCCCTGGGCACCAGCTGGAGCAGATCAGCTAATTGCTTGTCTGCTATTTAAGGCTGGATTCTGGGTTTTGCGGGTGCTGGCTCATTCTACCTTTTCTGTTCTGTCATGCCTTGTCCTGTTTAGTTGAGTTGGAAGAAACCTGTGTTTGCACGTTTTTGTTAAAGCCTGTTTGTTCTGTCTTGTCCCTGAGTTTTGGACAACTTTTATTTTGGTAAATAAAAGTTTTTGATCGTCACGCAATTGAGTTCTTCCTTCCTGCCTCCTGCCTCCGTTCTGGTCCGGGCACCCCTTCCACTCCGTGACACAAATGTTGGACAGTGAAATAAATAGTGCTGAAGAATTAGCTTTTGTCTGTGGAATGGGTTTGGCGGTTTTGTTGAGCTTTTTTTTAAAATATGAGCAATCAGGTCAAAAAGCTTTAGCATGTTGAGGGGTCTTAATTTGTTGGCGATAGAAAGCATCTTCCTTCTGCCTTCAGGTGCTTTGGTCGGTCCAGGGTGTTTGACTGACATGATGACTTTCAGAGAATCTAGAAATTGAAAAAGATCTGCACGTATGCAATGAAAGTTCATCAAGCTGTTTTAGATACATGTGCAACTCCGACCGCAACGTCATTATGCTTTTTCTTTCCCCTTTTCGGACTGGTTACACTAACATTGTCTCATGTCCTGCACGGTTGTCATGGCGCCCAACAGGCCCCGCCCTTTGACACCGGCTGAGACGCATTGAACTGATTGCTTGTTGAAAACCTGTTTCTGCCTTTTTGATCTGAGTAATGCCTAGTTTGTAATTTTGATTGCCTTTGAACCTGTTTTGTTTTGTTTTTGGTTCGTTTGTGTGTTGGACAACTTTTCTTTCCTAATTAAAGTGACAGATCGTCTACGCATATGAGTTCCGACTTCCTTACTTTCGTGACACATTGATTCTTGATTTCTTGGTTTGTTTCTCAAGTTCAAAATAAAGTTTTTTCATTCATTTATCATTTATTCATTGATGCACAGGCAGACGCAGGCAGAAAAGGGGACTTTTTAGCCCATTAGAGTACAAAAAAACAATGCAAAATAAAGGGATTGATTCCTGTATTGTGGTCCACACAAGTGGGCTGTGGCCTTCATTTGTGATGGATGTGGTCCCGAAACCCCCTAGTAGGCGAGGCAGGCTTTTGTTTGAGCCGGAGAGCCGTGTTTGTCTCACGCTTTCTGGCAAATCAGATAACTGGAGCTGACCCACTTGTCTCCCGCATAGTGAGAGCGACCCCTCCCCTGCTGAGTGATGAGACAGCTGAGAAGAGGATGGGGGGGAGAGTGTTGCACAGCAAAAAGCTTCCATAGGGATTCGCTCTCTTCTTCTGCGCTGCTACCAAAATAAGAGAAGAACCGCACCCACGCAAGCATGTGAGCCAGCAAACAGGCGACATGTTGATACTATGCACACTGACGCACACAAACACGCTGCAGGTCGGTTGATAAGGGAAATTGTGTCATAGGACCAGGGTTGGGTAGGGTTACTTTAACTGGATTACTTTCAATTACTTTTGGATTACTCCAATACCAAATATGCTAATAAAAGACAAAAGAAACTAGATATGAATAAAATGACTAAATTTTGTGCAGGCTTGGGGAGTAACGGAATACATGGAACGGCAAAAAAGATGTTGGCAAGCTGTTTGGATTTATTTTCCTTTTGTTTCTGTCGCATTTTATGTTCGTTTTGCCGCAGATCAAAGAGATCAAAGCCAGGAGAGAAAGCTTACCACGTGTTGAGAGTCATCATTTTATTCATATTTAGTTTCTTTTGTCTTTTATTAGCATATTTGGTATTGGAGTAATCAAAAAGTAATTGAAAGCAATCATCTTAAAGTAACCCTACCCAACCCTGGTCATAGGACAAACACGGTTAGATTTACATGAAGGAATGGCTCATATTATTTTATTGTGCAAAGTGGTGATTGTCATGAATAGTTGATGATAGGTCAATATACAGTGCAGGGTTGGGTAGGGTCCAATATCCCAAAAGATTTTGCTCTCCTTAATATATCTCCTGTCAAAAGTAGAAATATGAAAATGCTACACAAATTATTTTGTAAAAATGTTACAACATTCTGAGAACAGGGAGCCTGATGTGCTTACCTTTGGCGCAGACGGAGTAGGGCGAGAGAAGGGAGGGAGTGCTTGCACTTTTTGCATAGCTCCACCCATCCCTCCCAATCACCCAATCAAATACAGTGGATCCTCGGTGCTCGACCATAATCTGTTCCAGAACCCTGTTTGAAAACCGATTTGTTCAATCACCGAAATCGTTTTTTCCCATTAAAAGTAATGTAAAATCGTTTGAATCCGTTCCAACACCCTAAATGTTTACCACGAACGTAAACGTGAAGCTAACCCAGGCTAATCGTACGTTCGCGTTAGCGTAACCTTTCGTACGAAAGATTACGCTAACATGAACGTGTAAAAATAAAAAAATCAGGTCGTTTACATGTCATTTAGCACCCGGGTCTCCACAACAAGTAGTGAGCGGTTAAAGGATAAAGAAAAGATTTATGAATAGGATTTCTTACCTTTGTGGTGGTCTGCAGAAGCCATGCTCTATTCCCTTGAAAGAAGGGGAACTCGCACATCTTCTTCATATTCTGCTATTATTTCTTCCTTAAATGCAATAGTTGTACGCACTACTCTTCTTTGTTCACCTGTAGCAACTTTGCTGCTTGCACCGACCTTCTTCCGAGGCATAATTAGGGGTTAAAACACTCCGTTCACCGATATTAATAACGAAAGCAAAAAAAAGTGCGGAGTCACGTGACAACAGATCATCACGAGGGTTGGGGGCAATCTACCCCCGTAAGCCGCTCAGCATCGCTCCTAGCATACCGGCGTTCAAACTCCGTTTTTTTGAACGAAAAGCGAAGCAAGAATTTCTCGAAATTTTTGGTCGAGAACCGATCTGTTCGAACTGAGAGGCGTTCGAAAACCGAGGTTCCACTGTAACTTTAAATTCTCTTCCGGTGTTTTGGCGTATTTACAATTTGTTCCGTGGATTCATCAAAAAGTATCTGAACACTGAACACAGATTATATAGTGAGCTTTTATATAAAGGATTCTTGATTCTAGCGTTGTAAAGCCAAAACGAGTTTTTTTGGTGTGACACCTTGACTGTTAATTGTAGTGAACAACGTGCCCTATATATTCTGTGAAGTACTGCAGTTTTTGGTTTGGCCTTGCATGTATCTAAACAGGATTCATGGCAAGTTTTGAACGAGATGGAGAAAATTTGCATGCAATTAAATTTGTCTCTGAGCTATAGGTACTCATAGAAAGAGCCATATCTGGCTCGCGGGCCATAGGTTCCCGACCCCTGGTATATAGTATAATATACATCATATATGAAGGAATAGGTACAATGACTAAAACGTCAGAATATGATGTCCAGTGATAAGACGGCGTTGTTCATATTGACGGGCCATTAATAACAATAATGTAAAATAGTCTTGCGGGCCGGATATCATTACACGGCGGGCCGGACGTGGCCCGCGGGCCGGGAGTTTGACACATGTGCTTTAAAACAAGGTAATTTGTATTTTCCAAATGATAGTTGGAGTAAATATTGTATCGCTTGGTATCAACCTTTCCATGTTTTTGAATCTATTTGTCAGGATGTCAAATGCCCTTAATCTGCATGCATAACAATGGCCGGCGAGCAAGCGCTCCTTTCCACATGCCAGCCACGCGTTTTTCGCCTCGCCTGCAGCAAAAAACACTTCCTGCAGGTCCAGCCAGGATGCACCTGCTCCCACTGAACTTCTCTCCATGTCATGTGAAAAGGAAGTGGCAATTGCACAACTGGTTGTGTAACACCAGCTCCGGTCAATAATCTATAGTTACATCACACGTTAGGTTAGCTTGTTTCGCTAATCAATCGGCGGTATTGAATACACATGCAAGTTATTTGCACTGTTTCCATCGGTGTCGGTTTCGTGTTGAGTAAACATAACATTTCCCTTTAGATGGGTTTGATGGGGCGGCAGTGGCTAAGGAAGTGGAGCGCTCGTCTTGGGATCAAGAGATTGCAGTTCGAATCCCGGCTCCTCCGTGTTACATGTCGAAGTGTCCTTGGGTAAGACACTGAACCCCTAATACCCCCAATATGCAGGTGAGCGCCTTACATGGCTGCACGGCCGCTATTGGGAAATGTGAAGCACACTGTAAAGCGCTTTGGGAAGTCTTGACTTGAAAAGCGCTATATGAATGCAGATCATTTCATTTCATTTCATAACCAGCATTTGTTGCGTAGTTGGCTTCTGGAATTAAATTACCATGCTTTGTAGTTTTTGTTTTGAAATTAGAATTAAGATTAGAATGTTTTTATTGCAGCACGGCGGCGCAGTGGTAAGCGCGTGTGTGGCACAGTTCTGAGGTCATGAGATCAAATCTCCTGTGTGGAGTTTGCATGTTCTCCCCGTGCTTGCGTGGGTTTCCTCCGGCCATGCAGTTTCCTCCCACATTCCAAAAACATGCATGTCAGGTTAATTGGATGGTCTAAATTGTCCCTAGGTGTGAATGAGCGAGTGAGTTGTCTGTCCCTGTGTGTCCTGCGACTGGCTGGCAACCGGTTCAGGGTGTCTCCTGCCCACTGCCCGAAGATGGCTGGGATGGGCTCCAACACCCCCGCGACCCTACTGCACGATAATGAAATGAAATGAAATGATCTGCTTTTATATAGCGCTTTTCAAGTCAAGACTTCCCAAAGCGCTTTACAGTGTGCTTCACATTTCCCAATAGTGGCCATGGCTGCGGCTGCATTGGCTCGCTACAACGGGTCAGGTGTATCGACATTTAGTTCTGTGTACATTGTTACAAAGAATGACAATACAAAGGAAATTATTATTATTATTATTATTATTATTATGCAGCCATGTAAGGCGCTAACCTGCTTATTGGGGGCATTAAGGGTTCAGTGTCTTACCCAAGGACACTTCGACATGTAACACGGAGGAGCCGGGATTCGAACTGCGATATCTTGATCCCAAGACGAGCGCTCCACCTCCTGAGCCACAACCACCCATAATGGATGGATGGATGTTTTAATTGTCATTGATGACAACGTTGTCAAACAGTGTATGCAATGAGATTAGACGTGGCACTCCGAAGTGATATGAAGACTTTGAAGAGGAAAGGGTGAATAGGCAAAAAAATTACAGCATAGTGCTTAGAACAGCTGGCCTAAGTTGTCATACTATTATATGCAATGAGGAAGAATAGTACTTACGACCATTAGACTTACGTAAAACGGTAGATACGAACATTTTTTTCGGGATGTCGAAAAATATCCGGACATTGCTGTAAGTTAGATTTTGTATTTTGTTTTTGAGTGCAGGATATTACTGTAGTGCTTCTTACCGGCGGGTGGTGGCGCTGTGAGAGCTCACCCAGCATCCACTCCAAAGGAGAAATACGTTTCCTCTTCCTAGTTCGTGAGTAAACATTCTATACTGTATCTCCAGCGCGCTAAAAACTTACCGACGTGGTTCCGTCCTCCGACCACGTTCTGTTCTCAAGGGCTTCCTGCTCCTCCTGCCCAGCGAGCACCGGATCACTTTTGTTTGTTTCCCAATAAAGGCTTGTGTAAAACGTTACGCGTTTGGGTCTATTGCCTGTTCTGGTTCTGACCATTCAATATGGTTGGTGTAAAGTGTAAAGAAGAGGCGAGACGTTTCTTTTGAAACAAAAGTGGAATAGGAAAGCTTGATACGGTTGAGAAAATGGTCATATCACTTTTTTTCGGCCACTTTCTACCATGGAGGAGGAAGTCGCCTAACTGTTGGAGCTCATATTCCAAAAGTAAGTTAAACTCAACTGTATTCATCTTTATAGAGCATATTATTTTATAAAATGTTTATTTTTTTAGTACAAAACAATACAGGGTACTTATACAAGCCTTAAACATACTTACATAAACCTTAAACATACAGACTATAGCACTGAAGCAACTTACGGACAAATTCAACTTACGAACGATCGTCTCGTTTGTAAGTAGGGGTAGCGTCTGTATTGAAGAATAATCCACACATATAAAAATCCCTGCAGAGGGAAGCAAGTATTTGGTGTAGTTTTGAGATGTAATATCAGCATCTGCCACTAGATGGCGGCCTCAACTAGCTATGAGCTCAAATCTACAATGTATTCTTTGTAGGTCCTTCAAGTTTGATTCACGATCAGACACACCAAAGAGTTGTCTCCCTTGTTATGCTTTTTTTATATCTTTCAGGGTTCAATAACATTCGTCTCTGGTACCGTGACTGAAAATAGTGTGACAATGGGATGAAGTTTCGTTCCTTAGCAGGGCAGTGTCTGTATAATTTTTTTCACAGTTTCGTTTGGAAATTTTTCACAGTTTTGTGCATTCAAGAAGAAGCTCTCTGAACCGTCTTCTTGTTTTGAGAGACCTGACCTACCAAAGAGCAACAGATCAAAGAGGTGCAGGGTTGGGTAAGGTTACTTTAACTTGATTACTTTTATTTACTTTTGTATTACTCCAATACCAAATATGCTAATAAAAGACAAAATAAACTAAATATGAATAAAATGATGACTCACAACACGTGGTAAGCTTTCTCTCCTGGCTTTGATCTCTTTGATTCCCGGCAAAACTAACATATAATGCGCCAGAAACAAAATGAAAATAAATCCAAACAGCTTGCCAACATATGTTTGCCGTTCCATGTGTTCCGTTACTCCCCAAGCCTGCACAAAATTGAGTCATTTTATTCATATTTAGTTTCTTTTTTCTTTTATTAGCATATTTGGTATTGGAGTAATCTAAAAGTAATTGAAAGTAATCCAGTTAAAGTAACCCTACCCAACCCTGTGTAGTTGTGTGGGGTCCACCACAACTCCCCCATTCCCTTGTGATCTTCATAAAATGTCAATGTTAAGCCAAGGACATCGAACCTGGTCGGTCATCCATCTTGTAGTAGTGAAAAGGGTCCCCAGGACAGAAAAAAGGGTCTTTTGTGTGTGCCGTCATTGGCTATGTTCCAGGATTAAGAGCCCTTGGGTCCTTGCAGGCCGAAAGCGAGACTGCAAAAGTCAGGTGACGTCTCCACCTGCCTCACAAACTGGAGCTTTGTTCATGCACCAAAGAATTGGAGTAGCATTCTAATGCTAATGGTGTAAAGGTAAGTATTTTCAAAATAGGTTTTAGAACATTGTGTAGGGTTTTTACCAGGCTCAGAGACAGGGTTTTACCAGGGCCAACACCACCCTAAACAAGGGTACAACATTGTGAAAAAATATATCTCTTTCTGGTTGTATTGAAGAATGGGTTTGCTGCTGAATGTCATTTCAGTGCTCTTCATTGCACTCACGAAATAAATTACACTTACAACTTAGCCCAGAGTTAAAGGGAAAATTGAGCCCGACCCGACCCGAGTCGCCAGTATGTAAACCTGAACCCGCCCAAAACCGACGGATTAACTTGATTTGATAACTGAGCCTGAAATAAACCCGACGGTTTAATTCACCCCCAAAGTAAGCCTGGGGTTTACTTGGGGTCAAGTCCCTCAAACTGCAATGGCGCATTTCGACGAAAGTGAAAGTGAAATTGAACGAATTGGCACTAAAAACTGAATCCAATTCTGCAGATTACAAGCTGCAAATAGTAACAGATTTGGCCAAAAAGCAAAAAGAAAGTTTGTAAAGCTTGTAAGCCATTGGCAAGAAGCGGAAATGACGTCTGACGTGAGGGAGGTGGAAGGAGGAAGAAGCGCATCTTTTATGCCAATACCGAGCTGGAAAATTTATTTGGATTAAGTGATTTGGAGTTAAACCTATGGTTTGGTAAGTGTGTTCTTTGTCTTTAAATAATTACTTGAGTAAAAGAAAGTGCAGATTCTCCATAAGGGAAAACAAAAAAGACCCTGAAATTTGGCCTAGGTTCAGGTCAGGTTCGGTCCCTGGCCTAAGATCCTACCTCCAACCGGTGTACAAGCACTGCCGTATTTAAAAGTCCGGAGTATAAGTAGCAGCAGTTAAAAAAAAAAGCATAATTCAGAAGGAAAAAAAATTGATAGGTCGCAATCTGTTATAATTTGCCCATTGCTCTCACCTGCGCTCACTAGTTTAGCCCCAGATGCCACTTCTTCTAATTAGTTCTCCCCCTATTTAAAGTGATCAGTCTGTCAGCAAACCTCCGCACATGCAAGGCAAGTATTTTTGACTCTGGCTCCCGTCTGTCCCGTCCTGTCCTGTTTCCTGCTCGTCCGTCCCTGGCTTCCCGATCGTCTCCGGTTACCTGACTTGTCCCGATCTCTGACCACACTCTGTTCTCCCGTCCCGGCTGCCCGACTTGCTTCCGTCCTCCGACCACGCTCCGTTCTCCCGTCCTGGCTGCCCGACGTGGTTCCGTCCTCCGACCACGTTCTGTTCTCGAGGGCTTCCTGCTCCTTCTGCCCAGCGAGCACCGGATTACTTTTGTTTGTTTCCCAATAAAGGCTTGTGTAAAACGTTACGCGTTTGGGTCTATTGCCTGTTCTGGTTCTGACAGCAATCGGAGTATAAGTCGCATTTTGGGGGCAAATTTATCTGATAAAATCCAACACCAAAAACATACATGTCATCTTGAAAGGCAATTTGAAATTAAAATAAAATAGAGAACGTCAAATATCTTGGACACGCTTGTCAGTATCGATGTAACATATTGAGGGTTATTCAGATAAATCTTGCATATACCTCACTTACCAAACTATCATCATTTAATACAATCAAATATTCATTCTCAGTGTCACTTTACCGGTAAACAACTCCCGGTAGGTCACCTCTTTCGGTCAAGGTTGAAGTGATCCACACAGGCCTAGAGCGCCCTCTTGCGGTTTATTGTGACGATAACATGTGAAGTGATATACAGTAATGGTTATTCAGTAATATAACAATATCTTACTAGAACGGTTGGAAAAATGGATTGGTCTCGAAGGAACCATCCTCTTATGGTTCAGATCCTACCTCTCAAATGACATTTGAGCCCTTTAGTGTAACCTGTGGTGTTCCACAGGGTTCACTACTTGGCCCCCTTCTTTTCACCATTTTCATGCTTCCATTAGGTGAGTATAATAATAAGTATTATAATATAATTATATAGAAAGTATAATAGTAATAATAGTATTATAATTTCTCAAGGTTTCTTCATTTTCATAATGTTGAGCTTTTTGAGTTTTCCCTTGCCCTCATGTAGGCTTTAGATCAGGGGATTGTGTCATAATAGTCTGTAGTTTGCAATAGTCTGTGGTTTGTAATAATCTGTGGTCCGTGCAGCCCTTTGAGACTATTTGTGATTAAGGGCGTCACAAATAAACATGACTTGACTTAATAATTTTACTTATAAGTCTCACCGGAGTATAAGTCACACCCCCTGGCGAAACTATGGAAAAAACTGTGACCTACAGTCTGGAAAATAGGGTACTTTGTAAATATTTTTACTTATTTATCCTGACATTCTTTTATTTATTTTTTTCAGGCTTCTCGGTTTTATTAAATATTTGTTTATCCTGGAGTGTCATGTCTAAACAAGCCATAGGTTTTGTATAGACATGACACTCTTCTATTCAATTTTTTGCAATACATGATAAAAAAAACAGTTTGGTGTACTGTCATTTTTGGGCCCCAATCGTACAACTATGTTATTTATTTCCGTTTATGGCGTTAAATGCTGCTGATAAGTTATCAGTATGAGTGTGTCACAGTGTAGCAGTGAGCTGTTTACTTAAGAAGTCCAATCGGTTTCGCTTTACAAGCAGGACAAGGGAGTTTTCTTCTGTGGTATCGGTGTCATCTGACCCTGGTCCTCCTCCGCCGGCCCAATGCAAGGAATGAGACCAGGTGAACACAAAGGAGACTCTCGTTGAATACGCGAGCGTGTGTGCAACATTTGAGGACAAATAGAATAATATAAAACTTAATTTTATGCAAAAAGAAAAAAATGTGAAAAAAAGATAAATATATAATATTTTTATAAAAATTTCCTAAAAATAACCCCCCAAATTCTGAAAACATACCCAAAAAATTGTCCTCAGTGTTCTCATTCGCTCCTTATCAGTCCGTCAACGAACCTCTGCAATTGCAAGACTTGTATTTTGACACTGTCCGGTATCCTGCTCGTGTATCCAGTATCCGGTATAGATCCCGCCTGTTTCGTCCTGTCCGGTATCTTGCTCCAGTCTCCAGTATCCGGTATCGATCTCGTGTGTCTCGTCCTGTCCAGTATCTTGCTCCAGTCTCCAGTATCCGGTATGGATCCCGTCTGTCTCATCCTGTCCGGTATCTTCATCCAGTATCCGGTATCGATCCCGCCCATCCCGCCCTGTCCGGTATCTTGCTCAAGTATCCGGTATCGATCCCGTGTGTCTCTCCCTGTCCGGTATCTTGCTCCAGTCTCCAGTATCGGGTATCGATCCTGTGTGTCTCGTCCTGTCCAGTATCTTGTTCCAGTCTCCAGTATCCGTTATCGATCTTGTCTATCTCTTCCTGTCCGGTATCTTGCTCCAGTATCCGGTATCGATTCTGTCTGTCCTGCCCTGTTCGGTATCTTGCTCCAGTATCCGGTATTGATCCCGTCTGTCCCGCTCTGTCTGGTATCTGCTTATGTAGCCTGTCTCTTGGTATCGATCCCGTCTGTCCGGTCCGGTTTCAATCTCTTCTGCCCAGCGATCGCTGAAACTGCCGTTTGTGTTCCCGCGCATGACTGCCCCTTTCCCATAAAATAAAGCTTGTGTGAAAACATTACACGTTTGGGTCCACCGTCTGTTCAGGTTCTAAAAAAATAATATTTATGTTCTGTTCAATACATTTGAGAAAATATGTGTATTACTGAACTACTAGATGTCACTGTATCTTGTGGTGTAACTGAATAGAAGTGCTAAAAAGCACAAGGAATAATAGAAACAGCAGAGGCTCGAAGTGACAAAAACCCATTATTTTTCCTCACTTTGTTGCTCCGCTTTTGGGACTGAAAGAAAAAAGTAAAAGACACGCCAAAAGAAAAAAAGTAAAGATTACAAGCTGCAAATAGTAACAGATTTGGCCAAAAAGCAATAACGCCAAAGAGTCTTTCTCTCTCTCTCCCTTGTTCTCTCGCTCCCTTGCTCTCTTTCTCTTCCTTGTTCTCTCTCTCTCTCTCTCTCTCTCTCTCTCTTTCTCTCTTGTTCTTTCTCTTTCCCTGTTCTCTCTCTCCCCTGTTCACTCTCTCTCCCTTGTACTCTCTCTCCCTTATTTTCTCTCTCACTCTCTCTCTCCATTGTTCTTTCTCTCTCTCTCTCTCTCTCTCTCTCCATTGTTCTTTTTCTCTCCCTTGTTTTCTCTCTCCCTTGTTCTTTCTCTCTCCATTGTTCTCTCTCTCCTTTGTTTTCTCTCTCTCTCTCTCTCCCCCTTGTTTTTTCTCTCTCCGTTGTTCTGTCTCTCTCCCTTGCTCTCTCTCTCTCTACCTTGTTCTCTCTCTCTCTCTCTCTCTCTCTCTCACTCTCTCTTTCTCTCTTGTTCTTTCTCTTTCCCTGTTCTCTCTCTCTCCCCTTTTCACTCTCTCTCCCTTGTACTCTCTCTCCCTTATTTTTTCTCTCACTCTCACTCTCCATTGTTCTTTTTCTCTCCCTTGTTCTCTCTGTCCCTTGATCTCTCTATCTCCTATGTTCTCTCTCTCTACATTATTCTGTCTCTCTCTCTCTCTCCCTTGTTCTCTCTCTCTCTCTCTCTCTCTCCCTTGTTCTCTCTCTATCTATTGTTCTCTCTCTCCCTTGTTCTTTCTCTCTCCTTTGTTCTCTCTCTCTCTTGTTTCTCTCTCTCCCTCTCTCTCTCTCTCTCTCTCTCTCTCCCTTGTTCTCTCTCTCTCTCTCTTTTTTTCTCTCTTGTTCTTTCTCTTTCCCTGTTCTCTCTCTCTCTCACCTGTTCACTCTCTCTCCTTTGTACTCTCTCTCCCTTATTTTCCCTCTCTCTCTACCCCTAGGAGGCGCTAAAAAATAAATATTGTCCCTTTTAACCAAAGCGGAACCAAATACTCGGTGTGTGTTTCACTCTGTTTTTTTATTGCTGAAGCTCTAAGGAGTGTCTATATATTCCTGGAATTCGGAGGAACTCAGAGGGCAAATCATTAACTATCTTCAAAAGTAAATATCCTCGTCATCAAATTGAAGTAATTTTCTTTCTCTATCTCCTATGTTCTCTCTCTCCATTGTTCTCTCTCTCTCCCTTCTTCTCTCTCTCTCTCTTTCCCTTGTTCTTTCTCTATCCATTGTTCTCTCTCTCTCCCTTGTTCTTTCTCTCTCCTTTGTTCTCTCGCTCCCATGTTTTTTTTTCTCTCTCTCTCTCTCTCTCTCTCTCTCTCTCTCTCTCTCTCTCTCTCTCTCTCTCTCTCTCTCTCTCTCTCTCTCTCTCTCTATCTATCTATCGATCTCTCTCTCTATCTCCCGTGTTCTGTCTATCTCCCTTGTTCTCTCTCTCTCCCTTGCTCTCTTTCTCTTCCTTGTTCTCTCTCTCTCTCTCTCTCTCTCTCACTCTTTATCTCTTGTTCTTTCTCTTTCCCTGTTCTCTCTCTCCCCTGTTCACTCTCCCTCCCTTGTACTCTCTCTCCCTATTTTCTCTCTCACTCTCACTCTCCATTGTTCTTTTTCTCTACCTTGTTCTCTCTCTCCCTTGATCTCTCTTTCTCCTATGTTCTTTCTCTCTCCATTGTTCTCTCTCCCTTGTTCTCTCTCTCTCTTTCTCTCCCTTGTTCTTTCTCTCTCCATTGTTCTCTCTCTCCCTTGTTTCTGTCTCTCTCTCTCCCTTGTTTTCTCTCTCTCTGTCTTTCTGTCTCTCTCCTTTGCTCTCTCTCTCTCTTCCTTGTTCTCTCTCTCTCTCTCTCTCTCTCTCTCTCTTTCTCTCTTGTTCTTTCTCTTTCCCTGTTCTCTCTCTCTCCCCTTTTCACTCTCTCTCCCTTGTACTCTCTCTCCCTTATTTTTTCTCTCACTCTCACTCTCCATTGTTCTTTTTCTCTCCCTTGTTCTCTCTCTCCCTTGATCTCTCTATCTCCTATGTTCTCTCTCTCTCCATTATTCTCTCTCTCTCTCTCCCTTGTTCTCTCTCTCTCTCCCTTGTTCTCTCTCTCTCCCTTGTTCTCTTTCTCTCCCTTGTTCTTTCTCTCTCCTTTGTTCTCTCTCTCTCTTGTTTCTCTCTCGCTCTCTCTCTCTCTCTCTTCCTTGTTTTCTCTATCTCCCTTATTCTGTCTATCTCCCTTGCTCTTTCTCTCTCTCCCTTGTTCTCTCTCCCTTGTTCTCTCTCTCTCCCTTGTTCTCTCTCTCTCCCTTGTTCTCTCTCTCTCCCTTTCTCTCTCCCTCTCCTTGTTCTCTCTCTCTCCCCTGTTCACTCTCTCTTCCTTGTTCTTTCTCTCTCCCCTGTTCACTCTCTTCCCTTATTTTCTCTCTCTCTCTACCACTATGAGGCGCTAAACAATAAATATTGTCCCTTTTCACCTAAGCGGAACCAAACACTCGGTGTGTGTTTCACTCTGCTTTTTTATTACTGGCGCTCTGAGGATTGTCAATATATTCCTGGAATTGGGAGGAACTCAGAGGGCGAATCATTAACTATCTTCTAAAGTAAATATCCTCGTCATCAAATTGAAGTTAGTATTTTTCGAATAAACAGCGCCTGGTTTAAACATTTACCTCTGTGGTGCGCACCGCGGCGTTGGCCTTTAATTATTTGGATTTATGACCCTGAAAGGGGGCAGGGGGCCACAATTTGACACCGTCTGGTTCTCATAGAAACCTGCAAACAATGTCCTGCTTTGGTGGTTAGATGATCACAAGGAAGGGGGGCTGAAACTTATACAACATGACACCATGCTAATGTTAGCTTGTTGGTTAAATTATTGCCTCTAGTTACAAAGGCGTTTCAGGATACAAAGTTAAAAAATACAGGACAGTAAGCGATGCTATTTCCTGCTCCCCAGGGTATGTTTTATCTCTCTCTCGCTCCCTTTTTCTCTCTCTCCCTCCCTTGTTCACGCTCTCTCCCTCCCTCTCCCTTTCTCTCTCTCTTCCTTGTTCTCTCTCTTTCTATTTCTCTCTCTCTCTCCCTTGTTCTCTCTCTCTCCCTTGTTCTCTCTCTCTCCCTTTACCTCTTTCCCTGTCCTCTCTCCCTTGTTCTCTCTCTCTCTCTCCCTCTGACTCTCTCTCACCCTTGTTCTCTCTCTAGTTCTCTCTCTCTCCTGTTTTATCTCTGTCTTCCTTTCTCTCTCGCTCCCTTGTTCTCTCTCTCTCTCTCCACTGTTCGCTCTCTCTCTCTCTCTCTCCCTTGTTCTCTCTCTTGTTCTCTCTCTCCCCTGTTTTATCTCTGTCTCGCTTTCTCTCTCGCTCCCTTGTTCTCTCTCTCTCTCTCCACTGTTCGCTCTCTCTCTCTCCCTTGTTCACACTCTGTCCCTCTCTCTCACTTTCTCTCTCTATCCCTTGTTCTCTCCCTTATTCTCTTTCTATCTCTCTTCCTTGTTCTTTCTCACCCTCTCCCTTTCCCTCTCTCCCTCACTCTCACCCTTGGTCTTTCTCTCTCTCTTTCTTTTTCTCTCACTCTCCCTTGTTCTCTCTCCCTCCCTGTCCCTCTCTCTCTGTCTTTCTCTCTCCCTTGTTCTCGCTCTCTCTTGTTCTCTCTCCCCCATGTTTTATCTGTCTCGCTTTCTCTCTCGCTCCCTTGTACTCTCTCTCTCTCTCCACTGCACGATCTCTCTCTCTCTCTCTCTCTCCATTGTTCACACTCTCCCTCTCTTTCACTTTCTCTCTCTCTCCCTTGTTCTTTCTCTTTCTCTTTCTCTTTCTATCTATCTCCCTTGTTCTTTCTCACACTCTCCCTTTCCCTCTCTGTCTCGTTCTCACCCTTGGTCTCTCTCTCTCTCTCTGTCTCTCACTCTCACCCTTGGTCTCTCTCTCTCTCTCTCTTCCTCTCTCTCTCTTTCCCTCTCCCTTTCTCTTTCTCTCTCTCTCTCCCTTTCTCTTTCTCTCTCTCACTCTCTCTCTCGCTCTATCTCTCACTCTCACCCTTGGTCTTTCTCTCTCTCTCTCTCTCTCTCTCTCTCTCTTTCTCCCACTCTCTCTCTCTTTCTCCCTGTCTCTCACCCTTGGTCTCTCTCTCTCTTTTCCTCTCTCTCTCTCTCTCTCTCTCTCTCTCTCTCTCTCTCTCTCTCTCTCTCTCTCTCTCTCTCTCTCTCTCTTTCTCTCTCTCTGAAAAACACCTTAATCACAAAATGCCTCAAAGGACTGCGCAGGCCACAATGACACAATTCAATGACATTATCCAACGGAAGACGTGCGCAAAGAGATTCCCAAACTCAATGAAATCACGACATCCTCCCCCAACATGAGGAGCGGCCCTGATAAGCGTGGAGATCCAGTCGGACTGGACGCTTCTTGGGTGTTAATCATCCTTTAAGCATCCATACAATCCAGTGGTCTCCTTCTCCCTCTGCTTTTCTTTTCAAAAGAGGCCCTCTCCCTCCTCGAATCAACTTCTCCATCCTCTAGGTTAATGAACTCCGTCGCTGTTTTTAAACAGCGCCCTCCGTGTTATTGCTAACATCCAGCCGGTCACGCTGAGGAGGTCACATGAGGATAACACGCTAACACCTCCCGATGAGGGAGGTGTGCGGATTTCATTTAGCATCCAGGAAAATAGAAACAAATGGATACTTAATGTTCCACACTGGATATTAGAATATGCAACCAGAAAGGAGTAAGATAAACAGGATTATACGGGTGCTTGAAATCCTTAAACTGTCACAAGCCAGAGACGGAGACAGGACCCAATAGTGTTCGTTTAAGAGCAGTGCTTGCTTCCACGATCCGACCATTGTCGGACACGGGCAGCTGATGGCGGGGATTGTTGTGGGCAGTGGGGATACTGGTCACTAGCCGGGACGGGAGAGCAAGGGCGGTATCAAATCCAGAAAAGGGGTCGGCAACAGGTATCAGGTAGGAAACAGGGCAAAACAGGTCGGTGGTCGGGATGGCAGAGCAGGGCAGAAATGGGTCCAGAAACAGGTCGACAACAGGTATCAGGCCGGAGAAAACAGGGTAGGAAAATGTCGGAAGGTATGAGCTTGCCTAGCTGGGAGCATAGGTTAGCAAACGGTCTGAGGCCGGTAACAGGGAGCCGGGGGGTTTAAAAAGTGGCAAGGAGCTAATCAGCGAACAGGGCTGTTGGCGCCAACGGGGCAGCCAAAGGTGCACCGAATCAGTAATCATGACAGAAACACCCCCCCCCCTCAAGGGACGGCTCCAGAAGTCCCAAAACAACAGGATTGCCAAAAAAAATTTAATCCACGAACTGCCGCCCCAACAAAACCTCAGGGGGACGCTCCAGGAGTCCACAAACCAGTAATCATGCCATAAAAATGCTTGTGAGTTTCATGCTCGTAAAGTCTGGGCAAAGTGCTTGTAAATGCTAGAAATTGTTGCCATGCCCCTCAAACAAGTCTTCTTAAAAAAGGCAGCAACACCACTCTCTGGTAGCTTCGCTTTGCCGTTGGATTTCTTCTTCCTTGATGATTAACTGCAACTGGCATTAGTTTGTACCGCATTGTCTTTCGAGTCTCACCCAAGAGAACAGGTGAATGCTACGCCTAAACATGAAGTATGAAATGTGTATTAGTGCAAGGATTACATTTCAATTAGAGACATAAATTATGGGCCATTGATGGCTAAGGGACATTTAGACGCCTCGCCGCATGTTCTTTTCCGGAACTAAACAAAGTATTCAGACTTAGAAAAATTGAGCTGGAGAGAAGCAACGACATTTATTACAAAGTTCCAAATTAAAGATAAAACCAGAGTGTACTCAGGACCAGTCTTTGGGAAGCACCCTCCCACCAAAAGGCATGCAAGAATGTTTCTCCCCCTGTTTTATAGGAACAAGGCGTGGATCTGACAAAACGGAAAACGAAACACTAACTAACGCCACTGGGAATTCACATTACAAGTTTAAAGAAAGAATCTTAATGAATAAGAGACATTTGTTAAAACTTCACACAGCTGAATCTTCAAGGTTGTATGATAAGACAAGGGTGATGCATCGGAAAAGTTTGGCTGGGAAAGTACTGATATGAAAGGATACAGCAATTGAATACCTCATTCAAATATGTGGATGAACCTAAGTGCAGGAATAATTTTATTAATATAGCTGGAAAACTCTTATGATGGTGGCAACCTATCCTAATAATCTAACACCATACAAAAAAATTAAGCTACAGTTTCCCGGCGGTGAATTGAAATAGAAAAACTTCCTGCAACTGAAAATGTAAGCTACATATTACCATGGTTTTTACCCAACACCTATATGGGGAAAGATTTGTCTCAATAATAAATATTTTTGCAATTTATTCTCAAAATGGTACTGGAGAAATTTGAAGATTGAAAGTCCCAGAAAAGTGCTTGAATTTGGATAATATTTTTATCTTGTAATATACATATTTTTTGCAATGTTTTTGATACCTTAATTAGATTCTGTTGTACATTATTTCTTTAAATTTAGGGATATAATACCTTATTTGTTATTTTTGCTTAATATGCATGTTTCCCCCACAGTTTTCATTTTTTTTCTGCAAAAGGTTCGCATTCTATCATTCATCCATTTTTGATAATGCAATTAAAGGGACACTGTTTATGATTTGACCACTAGTTGTCACTGTAAGCTGTAGTGCAACCGAAAATGAAGGGAGGAAGACTAAAAACTACGGAAACTCAAAGAGACCAAAACGAACCAGATTAGTTGTTTGGTTTTTGCCCAGGCTTTTTGAGGTTTTTGAGTACCCGTTAGTAGCAAGATAGCAAACAATTAGTTGATGTTTGCATCTTTTGACTTGTGAATATATAGTTTTAAAATACATCTTTATGGCAGCACGGCGGCGCAGTGGTTAGCGCATGTGCGGCACAGTTCATGTCTTGGGAACCTCCTGCGTGGGTTCAAATCCAGCTCCAGACTTCCTGTGCGGAGTTTGTATGTTCTCCCCGTGCTTGCGTGGGTTTCCTCCGGGCACTCCGGTTTCCTCCCACATTCCAAAAACATGCATGTTAGGTTAATTGGACGGTCCAAATTGTCCTTAGGTGTGAATGAGCGAGTGAATTTTCTGTCCTGTGTGCCCTGCGATTGGCTGGCTACCAGTTTAGGGTGTCCCCTGCCCACTGCCCGATGATTGCTGGGATAAGCTCCAGCACCCCCGCGACCCTATTGAGGACAAGCGGTGTAGCTAGTGAGATGAGATACATCTTTATATAACATTTCATGTATTTTTTCCTGATTATCTAAATCAATATTGTTGAGACTCAATATGTCGCTTAAAGAATGCTAGCAGTGGTTCCAATCAAAAATGTCCCGTTAAATCTTTTTAAAATAGATGAAAACGATTTTAAATTCTCCCAAGTAGAAATTTACTTTCAATATTTAGCAAAACATGCTGTTTCTAGCTCAAAATGCTAATCGTATTAATAGCATCAACAGAGTCACTCCATTCTTATCTAGAAAATCTAACGAATTTTGTTTTTCTTGACTTCAATCCTATCTGTAAAAAATAAATCGTGGTCATTTCATCCCAGAAGTTAGCTACCCAATCGTTGCCAAGTTGGGATGCTAGCAAGCTAACCCACCTATAGCGATATGTTTTGTGTACTCAACACAAAACCAACACCAATGAATACAGCGCAAATAACCTGTGTATTCAATTCAGCCAATAGATTAGCACAACAAGCTAACATACGTTTGTTTATTTTTTTATAACCCAGAGGTGCCAAATAATACACACTGCCCCTTTTAAAGTCCCCGCAACATAAAATAAACACAGAAAAGAGTTTTTGCAAGGTGACACTATAGCAATAGCGTGTGAGCTCTGCCAGATGTAAAGCTAGCTTGTTTGAGTTGACACCTGCTAACTCAAGAATTTCATCACAGTGAGCTGTAAAACTTCCTATTCAGTCAAGAGAACTGTCCCATTCAGTGAAGATCTATTTCAAAGGGAGCAGATAGCGAGATACACTCAGTGCTTATAAACCGTACTAATGACCAAAAACTGTATTTTCTGGACTATAAGCAGTGTTCATTTGACCTGTGAAAAGTGATGGGTCCCGGGGACTCGCATGTTCAAAAATCTATGGGTCCCAACAGAGATCTATGGCTCCCCAAAATTTAGTGTTATCGAGGTTGAAATCGTAAATCGGCCACAAATATATAATATAAATCTATATATTCATTCAGTTTTAATCATCACAGTTAATTGGTAATACAAAGCAGTCATCACTTCCGATTTTTCAGTTCACAATATTGTACACTATACAAAATAATATTGCTGAAATATTTATATATTCATGCAGTTTTAATCATCACAGTTAATTGGTAATACAAAGCAGTTATCACTTCAAATTTTTCAGTTCATATATTCTTCGTGGTTTGCTGTCCCGCCATAGTTGTAATGCCTTCTCAAAGTCCAATCCATTATCATCCTCCGCATAGCGTAACCAGGAATATAATTGAGTCAATTTTGGCAGAAAAGTCCTTGCTAGGAGTATTTTTTTTGTTTGTTTTCTTTCGTCGAATCGTTGGCTTCAACACACGTGTCATCCTTGCCTTCGCGGTCTTCCGAAGAATTTCTCCGCCGTTTTTTCGTGCCGGAATTATTGCCGTTGTTGCCACTTTCTGTGTTATGTTTCGACTTATTACCGACACTGAAAAAATTACCAATTTTTGGTTGATTTGCACCTCATACCAACTGTTTTTTCGGAGGCATACTTCTCTTTCACTCGACGACCGCCACAACAATGACGTCATCGCGAAGCAACGAGATCTCGTTTGCAGAGATCGGCGCGAGACCAAAACAACAATGGCGGATCTGCCTGACAAAAAGTTTGGAGTGCGGTAAATCTTTGTTAAAAAAAAAAAAGTAATCGGGTAATAATGACAATTTGGTGTCAAAAATGATGCGTCGTTGATTTGACCCAATGCGTCCCCAGCAAAAATGATGCGTCTAGGACGCAGGGACGTGGGCAAACGAGAACACTTTATAAGGCGCACCTAAAAACCCCAAATTGGCCAGAAAGTGTTCCCATATAATATAGTGTGCCTACTGGAAAATATGGTTGATACAATTGGAAAATCATAGTTACAATTAAATGATATACAGTATGATAACTGTTCTGCGTTTGAGGAACATATGAGGCGTCAACTATCAAATGCACTTTTAAAATCCTCTTTTGCTTTGGGTAATAATTTTCCGTATGTCAAGACCAGAACGAAGACAGGACCCACTTGCGTTACGTTTCTCTCAGTTTTATTGGAAGAAAGGAAAGGGTTGCACCCACGATCCGGTGATCGCTGGTTGCGGGAAGCAGGTTGCTCTCAACACGGAAGCGGGACTTCCGTGGCAAGCGATGGCGGTGTGAGGAACGGAAAAAACGGGTCAGTAGCTGGGACAGAAGAGCAAAAAACGTGGTCGAGATCGGAAACAAGCAAAAGCCAGGAGAGGAGAGGAGACGTGGTCAGGATCAAAAAACGGGTCGAAGCCGGGGAACAGATGGGAGCAAAAACAGGTGTGAGTCAGGGTCGAAAAAAGCTTGCCCAGGGTAAACTGAGGTTGCTGGACGTAAGAAGCAGGTCGCTCTGAACGCGGAAGTGGATCTTCCGTGGCGAGCGATGGTGGTGTTGGAACGGGAAAACGGGTCAGAAGCCGGGACAGGAAAGCAAAAACGTGGTCGGGGTTGGAGGTAAGTCGTAAACCAGGAAAGGAGAGTAGACGTGGTCGGGGACAGAAAAAGGTCGAAAGAGTAGGGAGAGTAGACGTGGTCGGGATCAGAAATGGGTTGAAGCCCGGGGACAGACAGGAGCGAAAAACAGCGCCTTATAGTGCTGAAAAAACATTAACTGATACTTGATGCTAAAAATGACTTGTTTCATGCACAGCATAGTCCATACAACAGGACCGAAACTGACAAACTCCGCACCCAGAATCTTAATAATATAACTTTTCTCTCTTTTATTCTTCAACGTCCCCACCAGCTGCAGCGGCAAAGGACTTTTTCATTGCCTTTAACCTTGAACCCGGAGCCACCCCACCTTAACACCAAGCCGGTGGGCCAGATTCAGGGGCCACAAAGAGCCGTGTCCCCTCCAGAGGGGTCTTTGTCAGGCAGAGGGCTTTGAAATGCGTCTCTGGTCTTGTTTGGCCGTGAGGGATTATGGCGGCGGGCCGGCCGCAGAGTGGCGGAATGCCTTTCACGTGACACCTCCCCCGTCCCCAAAATAAACCGTGGCGGAGATTTAGGATGTGCCCGTATACACTATAATAGGGAGAACCGATACAAAAGAATTGATGCTAAGTGAGGGAATTGTGCGTGAAGATGACATGATAAAATGCACATTAGCGTGCTGGGAAGACGGCAGATCCCATCGTTACATGCTACGCGTAACCGTGGCAACGATTAGTGCCCGAAAACATGTGGTCGGTAGTCAACAACAGGAACTATAAGTATCTCATCTCATTGGCTGCACTGCTTATCCTCAGTAGGGTCGCGGGTGTGCTAGAGCCCATCCCAGCAATCATCGGGCAGTGGGCAGGGGACACCCTGAACTGGTTGCCAGCCAATCGCAGGGTACACAGGGACGGACAACTCGCTCGCTCATTCACACCTAGGGACAATTTGGACCGGCCAATTCACCTGAAATGCATGTCTTTGGAATGTGGGAGGAAACCGGAGCGCCCGGAGGAAACCCACGCAAGCACGGGGAGAACATACAAACTCCGCACAGGAAGTCCGGTAGCTGGATTTTAACCCACACAGGAGGTTCCCAAGACCTTAGAACTGTGCCGCACACGCGCTAACCACTGCGCCGCCATGCTGCCCGGAACTATATAAAAGTATCAAAGTACAATAGACAATTATGTGGTGGACTGATAATTGTTACAGTAAGTGTAAAAAATTGGAAAAATGGAAAAAAAATGGTGGAAATTACTCATGATGCCAGGACCAGAACGGAGACAGGACCAACTTGCGTACGTTTCTCTCAGTTTCATCTGGAAGAAAGGAAAGGATTGCTCACACGATCCGGTGATCGCTGTTCGCGTGAAGCAGGTCGCTCTGAACGCGGAAGTGGCACTTCCATGGCGAGCGATGGCGGTGAACGGAAAAAACAGGTCAGTTGCCGGGACAGGAGAGCAGAAAACGGGGTCGGGATCAGTAACGAGTCAAAAGCCAGGAGAGGAGAGTAGACGTGGTCAAGATCAAAAGCCGGGAAACAGACGGGAGCAAAAACAGGAGTGAGTCGGGGTCGAAAAGCTTGCCTAGAGTAAACTGAGGTTCGTAGACGGACTGACCACAGGTGACAGTTAGACGTGGGTTTAAATAGTGACAGGGAGCCAATCAAAATCCGAGGCAGTTGGCGCCAAAGGAGGGGGCACAGGTGACTCACATCAGTAATCATGACACATGAGTAAATCCATTGTGTTATAATCACTCCACTTCTTCATATAGCCATTGTTTCAAGTTGTGTTTAAGAGAGGGCCTTTAGTATTATCAGTCGTTTCCAGACCCGGTCTAGATAAAAGGCTGGTGTAAAGTAAGGATTTTTCCACTACCTCCAATTATTGTTTTTGGCATTGCATTCCATGCCCTTACAAACTGTTGTATTTTCCCTTACAAAATAATCTTACACCAATTTTTTTTTTCAAACATGTCTATTTATGTAGTTTAACGTGTTATATTGCATTGTATATGTGTTTCGTTATTTCATATATATTGTTAATTAACATTTTGTTGTGAGATACTGAGTTGCTCGACAAGAATGAGGTTTATTATAAAAAAATATCAAAAATTAAGTAGCTTGGATGTTCACTGTAGAAAGAAAAAAATACATGCAAATATAATTAAGTAGAATAATACATTTTCTTATTCAAATTATCATTTTCTGCATTAAATTATTGTTGGTATTATACTGATTAAAGGGATAACCACAAACCTGTCTTTTTTCATTTTCTCCTTTTATACTTCCTTTTTTTCTTAACTTCTTTATACAACATAATCATTCCCAATATAATGCATCAAAGTAAGTGAGCCGTTTGAGAGCCGGCTCTCTTTAATGAGCTGAGCCGAAAAAGCCGGTTCTCTGGAAAGAGACGGACTTCCTTTCACTACACAACTACCACATGGATGCAATGGGAAATCCCCAGGCGGCAGACGCATGCGCACAGTAGCATCAAACCGCTCGCTTCGTTTTCAACGAAAAAAAACGATACCGAGATAGAGGCTACCGCGGCGAACTCGTTTGACTCGATTGATTTGCCGTTTGGTGATAGTCGGTGTATACCGGACGGTACCCATAATAGACAAATTTGCGTTTTTCCGTACAGTTTTTCTTGTACGTCTTACACGTCTTAAAATGCATAATAAACGTACTTTGTACGGCAAAAACGTACAGGTTGACAGGTTTGGAATATGAAATGAAATGGGAACATATAAACTACTCCATTTATTCACTAAAAGGCAGCCCCACTCTATAAAGTTTTTCGATTCTAACTGGAGATTCCAACAGCCATCTAAAACTCAGTCCCGCTGCAGGCACCGTGGCCTCATATCAAAAGCAATAATGGAAATTCCTGCACGGATGACCGGCTCTCTGCAAAGCTTTTCTTTACCCTAATGGACGGCCTGTAGACAGGAGACAAATCCGAGTGGATAGAGCTCATCTCGCGCAGGAAAAGGAAACAAGAGCGACAAGTCCAAGCAGGAAACAGGAAAAAGAGCGAGCTGACCCCTTTCGCCGCACGCCATTCTTTTTCCAGTAAAGCAGCGAGGACGAGCCACCTGCACTCCCACAAAGACCCCATTCATCGGAAAACGTGGGGACATTCCGGGACGTGAGCCGGGGACGTCTCCTGACTTGATTCTGTTTGCTGTGTTTTGTCAGGTGAAACATTCAAAACACAAACAAAAGCGGGGAGTTAAGAACATTGGACAAGAATTGCTACTCCTAGTTTGAATCCTGTGACACACACATTAACAACCATGTGAGTTTTATCAAAAATATGACCAGGGTTGGGTAGGGTTACTTTAACTTGATTACTTTCAATTACTTTTGGATTACTCTAATACCAAATATGCTAATAAAGGACAAAAGAAACGAAATATGAATAACATGACTAAATTTTGTGCAGGCAAAAATGATGTTGGCAAGCTGTTTGGATTGATTTTCATTTCGTTTCTGTCACATTTTATGTTAGTTTTGCCGGAGATCAAAGCCAGGAGAGAAAGCTTACCACGTGTTGTGAGTCATAATTTTATTCATATTTAGTCTCTTTTGTCTTCTCATCTCATCAGCTGCACCGCTTATCCTCAGTAGGGTCGCGGGGATGCTGGAGCCCATCCCAGCAATCATCGGGCAGTGGGCAGGGGACACCCTGGAGTGGTTGCCAGCCAATCGCAGGGCACACAGGGACGGACAACTCGCTCACCCATTCACACCTAGGGATAATTTTGACCGGCCAATCCACCTGAAATGCATGTCTTTAGAATGTGGGAGGAAACCGGAGTGCCCTGAGGAAACCCACGCAAGCACGGGGAGAACATACAAACTCCGCACAGTAAGGCCGGGAGCTGGATTTGAACCCACTCAGGAGGTTCCCACGACCTCAGAACTGTGCCGCCGTGCTGCCCCTCTTTTGTCTTTTACTAGCATATTTAGTATTGGAGTAATCCAAAAGTATTTGAAAGTAATCAAGTTAAAGTAACCCTACCCAACCCTAAATATGACATTTGGAAGTATCGAATTTTCCACACCTTAAGGTGCATCAGATTATAAAGTGCACCCCCCAAAAATTGTCTTTTGTGAAATATTTTTCCTAAATAAGGCGTACTAGGCTATAAGGTGCTTGGAATGTATGCTACACTAAAAGCTAGCGTTGCATAAGGAAAAATTTAGATACAGCCAGAATAGGATCAGGACCCAAACGCGTGACGTGATGAGGCCACAGTGCCTGCAGCAGGACTGAGTTTTAGATGGCATTTGAAATCCTGAGTTAGAATCGAAAAACTTTATAGTGCTGGGCGTGTTTATTTCTAGCAGGGCTGCATTTTAGTGAATAAACTGAGTAGTTTATATGTTTCCATTTCATTTAATACTCATGTCAAGAACCGGAACAGGAGGAGAACCCAAATGCGTGACCTTTCTCACGCAAGCTTTTATTTTACAGGAAATGGGGCAATCATGCACAGTAATCCAAACGCCAGTTATTCGGCGATCGTTGGGCGGAAGACGTAAGTGATTTGAAAAAAAAATAGTGCATCGTGACAATGGAAAGTAGTGCAAAAAAGAATCCTTAAAAAGAGAATGTTGTGACGAGCAAATTTCGTTTCATGTTTCACTAAAAGAAAAGCTGACATTTTAGGAAATATATCTGTTTCTGACAGGACGGACAGGATCAATACCGGATACACGAGAAAGATACAGGACAGGGCGAAACAGATGGGATCGATACCGGATACTGGATACATGAGCAAGATACTGGACAGGACGGGACAGACGGGATTGATACCGGATACATGAGCAAGATACTGGACAGGACGGGACAGACGGGATCAATACCGGATACTGGATACTAGAGACTGGAGCAAGATACCGGACAGGACAAGACAGGCGGGATCAATGCAGGATACTGGAGACTGGAGCAAGATACCGGACAGGACGAGACAGACGGGATCGGGATCGATACCGGATACTGGAGACAGGAGCAAGATACCGTACAGGACGAGACAGACAGGATCGATACAAATACTGGATACACAAGCAGGATACTGGACAGAGTCAAAATACACGTCTTGCAAGTGCAGAGGTTCCTTGGTGCGTGTCCACTGTGAGAGGGATAAACTAAAAAGAAAAATCCATAAATCATAATGTGTGATATTTTTAACAATGTATTTGTGTGATACAGCTGCAAATAAGTATTCCAACACCAGTTTATCATCTAGAATCCTGACCCTGAAAGACCTGTTAGTCCGCCCATTAGAAGTCCACCTGCTCTGTATGTAAAAAGCTGTCCAAAGACACCAGAGACAAATAGCAGGGTGTTCAAATACTTATTTCCTTCACTGTAACATACATATATTTAACATGCCTGCTCCAGTTTCACACCTGAAACCTTGTAACACAAACAAGTCATTTGATCCCTCTGAGGATATTTGTCAGTCAGCTAAACTTTACCAGCATTCCAGACTTCCTGTGCGGAGTTTGTATGTTCTCCCCGTGCTTGCGTGGGTTTCCTCCGGGCACTCCGGTTTCCTCCCACGTTCCAAAAACATGCATTTCAGGTGAATTGGCCGGTCCAAATTGTCCCTAGGTGTGAATGAGCGAATGAGTTGTCTGTCCCTGTGTGCCCTGCGATTGGCTGGCAACCAGTTCAGGGTGTCCCCTGCCCACTGCCCGGAGATGGCTGGGATGGGCTCCAGCCCCCCCGCGACCCTAATGAGGATAAGCGGTACGGCTGATGAGATGAGATGAGATATTAAATGTGCCCCCCTAAAGCAGGGGTGTCAAACTCATTTGAACTTGGGGGCCACACGATAGAACAAACATTCTCTCGGGGGCTGAACTAGTAGATTGAGGAGAAATAAAAAAGAGGGGAAAAGAGAGAAAGAAATAGGAGAAAGAGAGGGAGAGAAAAAGAGAGCGTGTGGACAAGGAAAGAGAGAAAGGGAGAAAGAGAGAGCGAGAATGTGAGAAACAAAAGAGATTAAAAGAGAAATAGTGAGACGGAAAAAGAAAGAGAGAGAAAGAAAGAAATCCAAAGAAAAATAGAAATGGAAAAGGAGAGAATGAGGAGAGAAAGCGAGAAGGGTAAAAAGAAAGAAGAGGAAACCAAGCGATAGAGAGATAAAAGAGCGAGAAAAGGAAAAAAGGAAGAGAGAGCAAAAGAAGGTAAAAAGACACAGTGACATAAAGAGACAAAGGGGAACAAAGAAAGTGAAAAAGAGAGAGATAGAGAGCGAGAGAAAAAAGGAGGATGAGAGAGAGGGAGGGAGAGAGAGAGAGAGAAAGAGAACAACTACAGTGTTTGTAAGAGGCACCTAGCTTTGCTAACATCAAGTGGACATATTTCAACCTGCAGCTCATTTTTCTCTTGCGCTTCCTTCAGCACTGTCTCGTGGGCCGGATTCGATCCCTTGTAGGGCCTGATCCGGCCCGCGGGCCGCCTGTTTGACACCCCTGCTCTAAAGACTATTTTTCCTTTAAAAAACTGCTGTTGTACCACTCAACATTTCCATAAGATCTTGCTACTGCGCCAATTGAGGATTATATTCACCGCGGAACACTTGGATTTTACATTCCGACCTACATGAGCTGATATCCATATTTAATCTCCGTCTGATGAACTTTAGCGAGACTGGAGAGCTAATTAGGTCTCTATTTTTACATTCCGGCAGCGATGCGAGTCTTATTTTGCGTACAAGGTCAAAGTATTAAAGTGGGGCAGAACTTCGTAAACCAGCTGCTATCGCAACCAATGTTCCCTGTCATTTTCCACGGGTCTGAGCGTTCACACAAAGTCGGTGAGCAGCGCTTGAAACAACAGTGAGCAACCATAATCCCAAGTGTGGCAAGATAAAACTTGACATCAAGTTACATTTTGCTGAGTTTCCGGCAATGCAAAATGATTTTTCTCTTTTGAATGAATTGACTCAAGTATTTTTGCAAAGGTTGTACGGCCTACAAACGTCCTTTGTTCTTACGATTCTTTCACAAGATATACATTTCTTTTTTTTTACTGACATATTTTGTCGCATAACCTGTCGTGGGTTCAAATCCAGCTCCAGACTTCCTGTGCGGAGTTTGTATGTTCTCCCCGTGCTTGCGTGGGTTTCCTCTGGGCACTCCGGTTTCCTCCCACGTTCCAAAAACATGCATTTCAGGTGAATTGGTCGGTCCAAATTGTCCCTAGGTGTGAATGAGCGAATGAGTTGTCTGTCCCTGTGTGCCCTGCAATTGGCTGGCAACCAGTTCAGGGTGTCCCCTGCCCACTGCCCGGAGATGGCTGGGATGGGCTCCAGCCCCCCCGCGACCCTAATGAGGATAAGCGGTACGGCTGATGAGATGAGATGAGATATTAACATTTTTGGGGGCTTATTTAGTCGGTTGTAAGATACAGAACTGTACTTAATCACATTTTTAGTGGAAGTACAATGTTGGACAACAAGATTCACTTGATATCATTGGAAATTATTTGAATGCAACACAAACTTTTTCATCTTTTTTCCCTGTTTTTTTTTCTACTTTTTTTTAAATTCCTTTAAAAAAAATCTCATTGTGTTTATTTTTTCCGAGCTGCTCCTTTTTTATTTTTGTTCTCTATTTACTTTTGTCATGGAACAGAACAAGGACTCGGATCCAATAGCGTCAGTTAAAGGCTTTATTGTGACAAGATTCGGTGGAGCAGGCTTGGGACGTCGAGCCTTGGCAGTGGAAAGCCTCTTGGGACGATATGGCAACTCCGTGGTGATAACGCGTGGCGAAACGTAGCAGGTAAGTCGGTGGCCGGGACGGAAGAGTAGATCGTAAACTTTTAACAGACAGGGGTCAGGCAACGAGAATCAGACTTGGAATATACATGGACTTGTGGTACCTTGAATGTTGGAGGTTAACTCAGGAAATGAGGAAGACACTCGAACGTCCATCTCTGGACGCTGACAGCTTATGTAGTAGACTTCCACCAATCAAGAGATCGCGTTCCAGCACACCAGCTGATTACCTCAGGTGACTCCGGTTAGGTAATCACGACAGAACCCCCCCCTCAAGGGACGGCTCCAGAAGTCCCCCAGGGAAAAATAAAAATAAATCCAAACACGTCACATGGCAACACCGGTAATCCAAGGGAAAAAAAATCACAGGCCAGTTACAAATAATTCCCCAAAACCCAAAATACATCACCAATAATCCAAAAATCGAGGGCCCAGAGGTCGTCCGATGAACCCTCAGAATTCTTCCGAGTGGATAGAGGCCCCTTCGTCCGCATCTGAAGGGGTGGTAGCGGGTGGGTCTGCCGGTGGAAGAGCAGCAGCGTCGGACCTACGACGACGACCACGGCGTGGTGCTGGTTGGTCAGGATGCAGTTGATGGAATTCTGCCACAAGAGATCGGTCCAGGATCTGCCTGCTGGGAATCCATGATCTCTCCTCCGGACCATATCCCTCCCAATCGACCAAGTACTGGAAGCCCCGACCCCTGCGTCGGGAGCGGAGCAGGCGGCGCACTGTATAGATAGGCTCCCCGTCCAAGGAGCGTGGAGCTGGGGGAGGAGGTGGAATGGGTGCCAACGGACTCTGGCTGACGGGCTTGATTCGGGAAACATGAAACGTGGGGTGCACTCTCATAGATCTTGGTAGACGGAGACGGACTGCTGAGGAGTTGATAATTTTTACTATAGGAAATGGGCCAAGATACCGAGGAGCCAGTTTCCTCGACTCAACCTTCAGTGGAAGATCAGCTGATGCGAGCCACACCTTCTGGCCCACCTGGTACTTCGGAGCAGGACTCCTCCGTCGGTTAGCCCCAACGGCATGAGTCTTGCTTGCCCGAAGGAGTGTGGCCCGAGCACGAGCCCAAGTTCGCCGACAGCGACGTGCATTCGCCGTAGCTGACGGGCAGTTTACTTCCTCTTCTTGGCTAGGGAACATAGGGGGTTGGTACCCATACACACACTGGAAGGGGGACATTCCAGTGGATGAGCTAACCAAGGAATTGTGAGCATATTCCACCCATGCCAATTGCCGAGCCCAGGACAACGGTTCACTAGAGACCATGCAGCGAAGCGCCGTTTCCAAATCTTGGTTCACTCGTTCAGACTGACCATTGGATTGAGGGTGGAACCCTGATGAGAGGCTGACAGAGGCACCCAACAGACGACAGAACTCCTTCCAAAACGCGGATGAGAACTGGGGACCACGGTCAGAAACAATGTCCAGAGGGATGCCATGGAGGCGGAACACATGCTGCTGGACTATCAATGCAGTTTCCTTGGCGGAGGGGAGCTTCGGTAGTGCCACGAAATGGACCATCTTACTGAACCGGTCCACGATAGTTAGTACAGTCGTCATCCCCTCGGATACTGGCAACCCCGTCACAAAGTCCAAGGAGATGTGGGACCATGGGCGGCGGGGAACCGGAAGTGGATGTAACAGACCGGCCGGACGTTGGTGGGATGTTTTGTTCTGGGCGCACACTTGACAGGCGGAGACGTATTCCCTAACGTCCTTGGCCATGGTAGGCCACCAGAAGCGTCGGGACAAGAAACTGTGAGTCCGAGCCGACCCCGGATGGCAAGAAAAGTGAGAATTGTGCCCCCATTGGAGGACCTCGGACCGTAAGGGTTCGGAGACGAATAGTCGACCCTCGGGACAGGAGCTGGGACCCGCCTGATCGGGTATCGCCTCTCTGACTCGGGACTCGATATCCCAGGAGACTGCTGCCACCATACAGGAAGCTGGAAGGACCGTTGCGGGACCCTGAGGTGTGTCATTGGAACTCTGGAATTGTCGGGACAGCGCGTCGGGTTTCACATTCCGAGATCCGGGTCTGTAGGACAGAGTGAAGTTAAAGCGGGTGAAAAACAGGGCCCAACGTGACTGGCGAGGATTGAGCCGCTTGGCCGATCTAATATATTCTAAGTTCTTGTGGTCAGTCCAAACTATGAACGGCACCGTTACCCCCTCCAACCAATGTCGCCATTCCTCCAGGGCTAGCTTGACGGCCAACAACTCACGATCCCCCACGTCGTAGTTGCGTTCGGCCGGGGACAACCGCCGGGAAAAGAAGGCGCACGGGTGCATTTTCTGGTCCTTGTCCGACCGCTGGGACAGGACAGCACCCACTCCCACATCTGAGGCGTCCACCTCCACTACCAGTTGGCGTGCAGGGTCCGGTACCTGGAGTATGGGGGCCGTAGAGAAATGGGTTTTTAGACGGTTGAAAGCTGCATTAGCCTCGGAAGACCACCGAAATGGCTCTCTAGGACTGGTAAGAAGCGTGAGGGGAGCTGCCACCGAACTGTAGTTCCTGATGAACCTCCGGTAGAAATTGGCAAAACCAAGGAATTGTTGGAGTTTTTTCCGAGACTCAGGGACAGGCCAAGAGGTGACTGCTGATACCTTGGCAGGATCCATCTGAAGGGTCCCCTCCGCCACGATGTAGCCCAGGAACGAGACTGTCTTGGCGTGAAACTCGCACTTCTCTGCCTTAACAAATAAAGAGTTCTCTAGGAGACGACGGAGAACCAGCTGGACATGTTTTCGGTGTTCATCGAGGGACTTTGAGAAAATCAAGATATCGTCCAGATACACAAAAACAAAACGATTAAGCACATCTCGTAAAATGTCATTTACCAAAGATTGGAAAACAGCTGGAGCATTGGTTAATCCGAACGGCATTACCAGATACTCGTAGTGACCGTTGGGTGTGTTGAATGCCGTCTTCCATTCATCACCCTCCCGGATTCGGACTAAGTGGTAGGCGTTGCGCAGATCAAGTTTAGTGAAGACCGTGGCCCCCTGTAGAAGCTCAAATGCAGAGGCAAGCAGAGGCAAGGGATAGCGATTTTTAACCGTGATTTCATTAAGGCCCCGATAATCTATACAGGGCCGGAGTGACCCGTCCTTTTTTCCCACAAAGAAGAACCCCGCCCCAGCAGGAGAAGAGGAGGGTCGAATGATACCAGCCGCCAAGGCATCGGAAATGTACTCCTCCATGGCCTTCCTCTCGGGAATGGACAAGGAGTAGAGGCGGCCCCGAGGAGGAGCAGACCCCGGCAGGAGATCAATTGCGCAGTCATAAGGTCTATGAGGGGGCAAGGAAGAGGCCTTAGCTTTACTGAAGACCTCCCGTAGGTGGTGGTAACAGGCTGGGACCTTGGACAGATTGGGTGGAGCCCTCGTGGAAACAGGATGATTTGGGTAAGGAGCGGCTTGCAGACAGGTTTGGTGACAGTCCATGCCCCATTCAAGTATCGACCCAGTGCGCCAGTCGAAATGGGGGTTGTGTTGCACCAACCAAGGATGACCCAGGACAAGGGGTTGGTTAGGGGAGTGAAGTAAGTGAAATCGGATCTTCTCTCTGTGATTTCCAGACAACTGTAGTTCAATGGGTTCCGTTATTTGAGATACGGTGCCTAATAGGTGGCCATCCAAAGCCCGAGCTGATACCGGGTTAGGAAGGGTTTCAACAGGTATCCCCATCTTGTGTGCGAGTGACAAATCCAGGATATTTGTTTCGGCGCCAGAATCGATGAGGGCATGGAAGGGTTGAGATGTACCGGAAATAATGAGATTTGCCCGGAGAACAGGTCTATCAGTCTTGGGGGACGATAATAAAGCTGAGCTCAATCGGATGTCCCCTATATCCGACGAGCGTTGGCTTTTAACGGGCAATTGACCACCCTATGTCCCTGGCCGCCGCAGTAATAACATAGCCGTTCGGTACGCCTTCGCTGGCGTTCTTCGACGGAGAGAAAGGTGCGGTCCACCTCCATCATCTCATGAGGTGCGGTAGAATTGGTTGGGGGGTTCGGTATCTTACTAATGTCTTGACTTTGCCGGGTGATGGGTTGTCTGGGATCTTCTCTCTCTCTGCGTCTTGCCTGAACCCTACGGTCGATCCGGGCGGTCAGTTCGATAGCATTGTCAAGAGTTACCGGAGGAGCGTGGGAAACCAATTCGTCTTTGATATAACCGGACAAGCTATGGAGGTAGGCGTCGACCAGCGCCTCTTCGTTCCAGTGACTCTGGGCTGCTAGTGTGCGAAAGTCAATGGCATAGTCGGCAATGGAGCGTCTCCCCTGGCGAATGTTCAAGATTGAACGAGCAGCATCGACTGATGAGGCTCCAGAATCAAAAACTTTAATCATTTCCTGGCTAAGCAAATTAAAAGAGGTGCATGCTGTCGCCCCTCGTTCGTATTCTGCCGTTCCCCAAAGGCGGGCTCTGCCAGTCAGATGATTTATCACAAAAGCCACCTTCGCCTTTTCGTTCACAAAGGCTCGCGGTTGTAGATCAAAAATTAGTCGGCAATTTATAAGAAAGGGGCGGATCTGGGCGGGCTCTCCACTGAATCTCTCTGGCGAACCTACTCGTGGTTCAACACTGCCGACCTGATCAGAAAGGGGCGGAACTGGATCTCGTGCTCGTGTTGCCGGGGAAGCTTCGTACTGTTCAAAAAAATCTTGGTGACGTTGTACTTGCCGGACTAGTGTGGATACGTCGTGGACGATTTGTTGTATTGCGCCTTCGGTGTGTTGTAGGCGCTGTAGCGCGGATTCCTGTTCGGCATTTCCGCATCTCTCAGAGGTGGGACGAACTGTCGCTGGATCCATGCTTTGGTTCGAGTGTTCTGTCATGGAACAGAACAAGGACTCGGATCCAATAGCGTCAGTTAAAGGCTTTATTGTGACAAGATTCGGTGGAGCAGGCTTGGGACGTCGAGCCTTGGCAGTGGAAAGCCTCTTGGGACGATATGGCAACTCCGTGGTGATAACGCGTGGCGAAACGTAGCAGGTAAGTCAGTGGCCGGGACGGAAGAGTAGATCGTAAACTTTTAACAGACAGGGGTCAGGCAACGAGAATCAGACTTGGAATATACATGGACTTGTGGTACCTTGAATGTTGGAGGTTAACTCAGGAAATGAGGAAGACACTCGAACGTCCATCTCTGGACGCTGACAGCTTATGTAGTAGACTTCCACCAATCAAGAGATCGCGTTCCAGCACACCAGCTGATTACCTCAGGTGACTCCGGTTAGGTAATCACGACAACTTTTTTCCCTTTGTTTCTTTCTTTTCTTTTTTTCTGGCTTTTTTCTAAATCTTTCCTTCTTTTTTTTCTCTTCCTTTTGTTTCTTTTTTTCTCTGCTTTTCACTACTTTTTCATTTTGGTATTTTTTTTCTTTTTTGTTCTATTCCCCCCTTCCTTTAAGTCATTTTGTGCATAATTTTACATAATATTTGGTCATGTTGGGATTAAAGAAGCAAACACAACCTGAAAAGCCGTTTAGGACCCGAAAGAGCCGGTTTCTTTTAGTGAGCCGAGCCGAAGAAGCCGGTTCTCGAAAAACTCTACTGACTTTACTCGACTTCGTTCTCCTTCGACCTTGACTTCCAAATACCGCATTTAGAACACAGCGCCAGGGGAACCCGTGTATTTTTTACCTTCATGCACTGTAACTTTGACTTAATTCGCTTCTTAATTAGCAATTTTGAGCCCTGATTTTTGTGAGCTTGTTAGATTTTCTTGTGCGCTGAGAATGTGCGGGCAGTTTAGAGGGAACACTGATCGCAACTCGAAACCCTTTGACGCAATTGCAAAAAGTCAAAGGCCCCTCAGGCTTGCCGCGCGTGCCCGAGCCTGTCCTACTTGCTTCGGGCTGCCCCGACTGCATTACCGAGCCTCCGAGGAACGAAATAATTGTTAACATTCTGGAACACTGGGATTGCCAAACAACACTCAGGTGCTTTTTGTTCCCGTCTGTAACACGAAAACCGTTTTCTGCGGCTATAACGTCATCAGACGTGAAAGAATGTACTCTGTGTTCAGAAAATGTGCTTTCTGTTTGTAAGACTAAAGATTTTCTGCAATACTAACGTCATCAGACGTGAACAAATGCTTTCTGTATTTTGGGCAGGGTTGGGTAGGGTTACTTTAACTGGATTACTTTCAATGACTTTTGGATTACTCCAATACCAAATATGCTAATAAAAGACAAGAAACTAAATATGAATAAAATGATGACTCACAACACGTGGTAAGCTTTCTCTCCTGGCTTTGATCTCTTTGATCTCCGGCAAAACTAACATAAAACGCGACAGAAACAAAATGAAAATAAATCCAAACAGCTTGCCAACATCATTTTTGCCGTTCCACGTATTTGGTTACTCCCCAAGCCTGCACAAAATTTAGTAATTTTATTCATATTTAGTTTCTTTTGTCTTTTATTTGTCATGGCCAGCATGGTCGCCTTGGCGAGCGGCTGGCCCCGCCCCCTGGGCACCAGCTGAAGCAGATCAGCTAATTGCGCGTGTGCTACTTAAGGCTGAGTTGTGGGTTTTGCGGGTGCTGGCTCATTACACATTTTCCGTTCTGTTATGCCCTGTCCTGTTTAGTTTGAGTCGGAGGAAACCTGTACTTGCCCATTCTGAGTGTAAGAATGTTTTTGTTCTGTTTTGTCCCGGAGTTTTGGACGACTTTTATTTTGGTAAATACAAGTTTTGATCTTCAACGCAATTGAGTTCTCCCTTCCTGCCTCCTGCTTCCGTTCTGCTCCGGTCCACCTCGTGACATTATTAGCATATTTGGTGTTGGAGTAATCCAAAAGTAATTGAAAGTAATCCAGTTAAAGTAACCCTACCCAACCCTGATTTTGGGAAAAGTGTGTGTTAATGAATTTATTGTCAGAGATTTCCAACAACAGCACAAAGGCCAATCGTTTTGGAGATTTTGATCTATTTTCCCGAATCCGCATAAAGGATTCTGCTACCTGTCACAGTAAAATAAATATATGTATTTTCGCCATAAATTTATTTACAGAGAACCCCTTGTTTATTTCAGGAGTTACGTTCCCAAACAAACCCGTGAGGTACAAACCTCTATTTTTGTATTTTACCCCCAAAAAAACACCCTGATGTCATGAACCAGAACAGGATCAGGACCCAAATGCGTGACATTTCTCACACAAGCCTTTTATTTTACGGGAAATGGGGAGTCATGCACGTTAGGCAGCAGTCTGGCGTGGAATGATAGGAAGCCAGAGGCCGACGAGATTGATACCAAATGCCCGAACAGATATCAGACAGATGGGGTTGATACCGCACAGAACGGGACAGACAGGATTGATATGAGAACAGTGTATCAAAAATCCGGTATCGATCCCGTCTGTCCCGTCCTGTGCGGTATCTTGCTCGTGTAGCCAGTATCCGGTATCGACCCCGTCTGTACCGTTCTGTCCGGTATCCTGCTTGTGTATCCTGCATCCGGTATTTGTCCTGTCTGTCTTCTTCTGTTCGGTATTTTGCTCTTGCATCCTGCATCCGATAATGATCCCGTCTGTCCTGTCTGGTATCTTGCTCGTAAATCAGGTATCAATCCCGTCTGTCCTGTCCGGTATCTTGCTCGTGTATCCGTTATTGTCTGTCCCGTCCTGTCCGGTATCTTGCTCGTGCATCCTGTATATGGTATCGATCCTGTCAGTCCCGTCCAGTTCAATATCTTTCTCGTGTAGCCAGTATTCGGTATAGACCCTGTGTGTACCGTTCCGTCCGGTATCCTGCTTGTGTATCCTGCTTGTGTATCCTGCATCCGGTATCGATCCCGTCTGTCCCGTTCTGTCCGGTATCTTGCTTGTGTATCCTGTATCCAGTATTGATCCATTCTGTCCTGTCCTATCCAGTACCCGCTTCCGTAAAATAAAGCTTGGTGAGAAAGCCTTACGAGTTTCTTTCTTCGACTCGTTCCTTGTTGTCATTGTTTTCAACTTTTCCTTCCCCCTATCACTAACTTCTTTGGGACCCATTACCATGGGCAGAAAAGGAAATGAAACAAACAAAATCAGAATCAAATGAAATGTACTCCCTCAAACGACGATTGACTGAACAACAAAAAGAGATTAAGCAAGGCATGATCGCCATGTACTGTGAAGGAATGTAACCGACCCTTTAAGGCAAAGGCTCATGACCCACTGAAAACGGGTCAGCGACCCATTTGTGGGTCCCGATCCAACAGTTGAGAAATACTGCTGTAGAATACGGTGAAAATGTATACAGTCATATATATATATATATATATATATATATATATATATATATATATATATATATATATATATAAAGTCTGCGCCTTTGGTGCCAACTGCCTCGGGCGCTGATTGGCTGCTTATCTCTTTTTAAACCCCCGTCTTCCTGTCATCCATTGTCAGTCCGTCTGCGAACCTCAGCTCCTGCTAGGCAAGCCTTTTCGACCCTGACTTTCTCCTGCCCTGACTCCTGTTTGATTCCCGGCTCCGACCCCTTTTCTGAACTCGATTACGTCTTTGCTCCACCGTCCCGGCCATCGATCTTTTCTTCCCGCGCTCTCGACACTGCCTTCGCTCGCCACGGAAGTGCCGCTTCCGCGTTCCGAGCGATCTGCTACCCGACGATCACCGGATCGTGGGTGCAAGCCTTTTCCTCCTTCTATATAAAACTGAGAAAAACGAACGCAAGTGAGTCCTGTTTCTGTTTCTGGTCTCTAACACACACACACACACACACACACACACACACACACACACACACACACACACACACACACACACACACATATATATATATATATATATATATATATATATATATATATATATATATATATATATATATATATATATGTATATGTAATGGCAGCACGGCCGCGCAGTGGTTAGGGCGTGTGCAGGCACAGTTCTAAGGTCTTGGGTTCAAATCCAGCTACCAGACTTCCTGTGCGGAGTTTGTATGTTCTCCCCGTGCTTGCGTGGGTTTCCTCCTGGCACTCCGGTTTCCTCCCACATTCCAAAGACATGCATTTCAGGTGGATTGGCCGGTCCAAATTGTCCCTAGGTGTGAATGAGCCAGCGAGTTGTCTGTCCCCGTGTGCCCTGCGATTGGCTGGCAACCAATTCAGGGTGTCCCCTGCCCACTGCCCGATGATTGCTGGGATGGGCTCCAGCACCCCCGCGACCCTACTGAGGATAAGCGGTGCAGCTGATGAGATGAGAGAGGACTACATATAATGCTACTAATAAAACGTTTTTTATTGTGCCACCTTTGTCCCTATTGGACCTTTGTGCATCATAGTATTACTGAATTAGTAGTTTTGTAGTAGTTCTTGAGTATTTTTTTCTTTACGGAATGAAGACATAAAATGATAGTCCCTGCTTTCAAGCACTATATTGTTTAATTTAGTTCTGTAGTCATTTTGTAGTATTTTTGTTGCAGACACACAAAAGGAAAATGGGACAAAGTTGGCACCCAAACAAGTATTTTTATTATTACTAGTACTCTATTTCGATTATATTATTCAACTATTTTTGTTTGGCGGGTCGGATAAGGAAGCTGGACGGGTTGCATGTGGCCCGCGTGCCTTAGTTTTCCCACCCCTCTAAACCTAAAACCGCCCCTGATGCAACCTATTGTGATAAATAACAACTTTTTCGAACGTGACCTTTTCCACACAGAGTGTGTCGAGCTAACCGTAAGCCACCCGGTTCGTTGTCGGCTTTTAACTCAATCTTTACCAGATGAAGCTCCAAGCGAGTGTCAGACACGGGTTAGTCATAAATTCTGCTTAACGTGCCCAGGCGAATGCAGGTATTTACAACATGTGCTTCTTTTTGGGCTTTCTGGAAAAGCTCACGAAAGCATAACAGTTTGCCTATATTTCAGCCATCTTTGACTTAAAACTAAAACCAAGGAGGCTTTCGATGTGTTATTAAATAACGTCTCCACAAGCTTTGTGCTGAACCTTTAAACCTGCTCGCTTTAAACAGCTCTAGTACAAATATTTAGTTCTCCCGTGTGTCTGTCCCCCAGTGTGGTATTAAATTAAACCATCATCCCTTCAAAATACTAGCTGCTATGTATTTTAACTCTAGACCAGGGGTCTCCAACGTGGTACCCCCTAAGGACCACAGTGGTGTCCGAGGACCTGTTCTGAAGATAGCTCACCAGAGCTGGGTCATTGTGATCTCATCTCATCTCATTAGCTACACCGCTTATCCTCAGTAGGGTCGCGGGGGTGCTGGAGCCCATCCCAGCAATCATCGGGCAGTGGGCAGGGGACACCCTGAACTGGTTGCCAGCCAATCGTAGGGCACACAGGGACAGACAACTCACTCATTCACACCTAGGGACAATTTGGACCGGCCAATTCACCTGAAATGCATGTTTTTGGAATGTGGGAGGAAACCGGAGTGCCCGGAGGAAACCCACGCAAGCACGGGGAGAACATACAAACTCCGCATAGGAAGTCTGGAGCTGGATTTGAAACCACGCAGGAGGTTCCCAAGACATGAACTGTGCCGCACATGCGCTAACCACTGCGCCGCCGTGCTGCCCTGTCATTGTGATTTTATAGTAAAATATTTGTTTGTTTTTATTAATTGACTGAGTCAGTTTAACCCTGCTTTCAATATTACCCTAGTAATAACATAGTAACAACATAGTAATAACACACTAAGGTGTTATTTGAGAACTGCATATCACACTGGGCGCCCTTTGCGCTATTTAGTAACAAAACGTAGCTCTCGGACTGAAAAAGGTTGGAGATCCCTGCTCTAGTAAAATGAAGTCAGCCCTTAATCACAAGTAGTCTCAAAGAACTGTACAGACTGCAGAGTACCATTACACCATCAATAAAAATATTTATTAGACCAAAAAAGAGAAAAAATACTACTATAAATGCTACAAAAATACAAGTACAGTAATGCTATAAAACAAAAAATACTGCTACTAAAAATATTACATAACAAATAGAAAAATACTACAAAAATACTAAAGAGATACTAAAGAAATACTACAAAATTACGACTATGGAAATACTTCAAGTAATTAAAGAAATATTACAAAAATACTACTACAATAATATTATAATACAAAAATACTACCAAAATTTAACATAACTACCAGAGACATACTACAAAAATACTACTACTAAAAATATTACATAACTACTAAATAAATACTACGAAAATACTACTTTGAAAATATCACAAAAATACTAATGAGATACTAAAGAAATAATACAAGTTACTAAAGAAATATTACAAAACTACTACTGCAATAATACTAAAATACAAAAACACTACTAAAAATATTACATAACTACCAAAGAAATACTACAGAAATACTACTACTAAAAATATTACATAACTACCAAAGAAATACTACAAAAATACCACTTCGAAAATATTACAAAATAACTAATGAGATACTAGAGAAATAATAAAAAAATATGACTCCGGAAACACTATAAGTTACTAAAGAAATATTGCAAAAATAATACTTCAGTAATACTATAAAACAAAAAATACTAATAAAATTTCACATAACTACTAAAGAAATACTACTAAAATACTACTTTGAAAATATTACAAAAATACTAATGAGATACTAAAGAAATACTACAAGTTACTAAAGAAATATTACAAAAATACTACTACAATAATACTATAATACAAAAACACTACTAAAAATATTACATAACTACCAAAGAAATACTACAGAAATACTACTACTAAAAATATTACATAACTACTAAAGGAATACCACAAAAATACCACTTCGAAAATATTACAAAATTACCTAATGAGATACTAGAGAAATAATAAAAAATATGACTCCGGAAATACAAGTTACTTAAGAAATATTGCAAAAATCCTACTTCAGTAATACTATAATACAAAAAATACTAATAAAATTTCACATAACTACTAAAGAAATACTACTAAAATACTACTTCGAAAATATTACAAAAATACTAATGAGATACTAAAGAAATACTACAAGTTACTAAAGAAATATTACAAAAATACTACTACAATAATACTGTAATACAAAAAACACTACTAAAAATATTACATAACTACCAAAGAAATACTACAGAAATACTACAACTAAAAATATTACATAACTACTAAAGGAATACCACAAAAATACCACTTTGAAAATATTACAAAATTAATAATGAGATACTAGAGAAATAATAAAAAAATATGACTCCGGAAAAACTACAAGTTACTAAAGAAATATTGCAAAAATACTACTTCAGTAATACTATAGATAATACATAAAAATACTAATAAAATTTCACATAACTACTAAAGAAATACTACAAAAATGCTACTAAAGTAACACTATAATCAGAAAATACTACTACAACAAAACTACTAAATAAATACTACAAAAATACTACTACTAAAAACATTACCGTACATCACTACTAAAGAAATACTACAAAAATATTGCCACAGAAATACAAAACTACTAAAGGAATATTACAATAATACTAATACGGAAATACTGCAAGTTACTGAAGAAATACTACTCAAGTAATATTATAATACAAAAATACTACTAAATAAATATATCAAAACTACTCAAGAAATACAACAAAAATACTACTACGGAAATGCTACAAAAATATTCTAGATTTTACAGTGATTTGGAGTCAGGGATGGCTGTGCTTCCTGTCATCATGGTAATATAAAATTATAAATATATTCTGTTTTTTTTCTTCATTGGTAAAGGTATTTTTCCATTTACTTCACAATTTTTAGATTGTTTTACAAAATTGTTGAATTCTTATTAAAATTAGTATGTAACGAATTACTGTTCTGAGGCATGGATTTCATTTAAAAGTCTGCAGATGCAGAGCGAGGCACGCAATTCTCTTGCCTCAAGGTAGAGGGCGAAAGTGACACTAAGGATTATAATAACACACATGATAGTATTAGCAAGTCAAGACATTCAGTATTTTTCCCCTCATACATCGATTTTCTTCCCCCCCACAATGGAGAACTACCTATACAGTGGCTTGCGAAACTATTTGGCCCCCTTTGTGAATTTTTGCCACATTTCAGATTTCAAATATAAATCAAACTAATTTCTTGTGAAGCGTCAACAATAAGTGGGACACAATCATGAAGTGGAACACACTTTATTGGATATTTTAAACTTTTCTAACACGTAAAAAACGAAAAAGTGGGTGTGCAAGATTATTAACTTTCAGTGCAGCAAACTCTGTCCAGAAGTTCAGTGAGGATCTCTGAATGAATCAATGTTGATCTAAATGACTAACGATAATTTTTAATCGTTAATAGTTTCGCCGCTGTATTTTGATACCTCTATTTTTAAAAAAACAAAACAAAAGTAAGACATGGATTTCATTAAAAAAATAAGATGTTAAAACTTTTGTTCTATGCTAGTTTATGTATAGCTTTCTTGTTCTGCTGATTAAATGATGAATAAGATGCAGGCTAATTTATTTAAAAATACGACTGTGCCCCACCAGACACGAACTTTAGTCCACGTCACGGATTTTCCATAGCTCACAAGCGTTGGAAGCTCAAACTATTATACGTACTAAGAATGCAACATTTATCAAAAAATATTTGTCTTCTGCTCAAACCTGTTACTGTGTATGCATACTTATCAGCAAAGTGCATTGTGTCAACTTCCACTTTCATTTTCACGCGTGTTTCAGCGGTGGGCAAAAGGATTTCAAAATAAAATACATCAAGTACCGTAAATTCCGGACTATAAGGCGCACCTGATTATAAGCCGCACCCCCCACATTTCGAGAGGAAAACGGATTTATTACATATACAAGCCGCACCGGTATATTAGCCGCACGCAACCACATTGAGAAAAGAAGACCTTTTTACCTGAACAATTTTAATGGGGAGAACCTGTATAGATGTTGTTTCTCTGCTGCTTGCTAATTATCAGACATATCATATTACACCTCTAGCGACTAGGTTGAAACGCTTGTTTCTAGAGAAGTGGCTAAGTCAATGCGCCAACCTAATCAAAACATTCCGACACTTTTAGAATCTCACGGTCGGCTTTTTACACAGAAAATGATACCGCTGCTTATCATTTGATGCAGACCTGCAAAGTCCAGGTGCCCGTTGAAAGTAATCCAAGGAAAAAAAGTGTATATTTCCAAAGGTAAGGGTGGGAAAAATATATATGCACTTTTGTCTGCGGTGTCCACAAACACTCACCTTTACTGGTTTCTACTTCCCATAATCGCCTGCGTCTGTTACGCCCCTTCTTTTTAATTGGTCAGTGCAAGACTTATCAGAACAAGTACAAATACAAATAAATACATGACAAAAATATACAGTTGCAAATACATATTATACATGGGTTACACATATTTACCAAGAAAGACGGTACACCGAGAGAGTTTTCAAAGCTTTAATAATAATAATATAACTTTCATCCCAAACCGTGCCTGTGAAAGGTACCAACACGCTATTCGTAACACGCTCGCAGGGCTCAAAGCGTAGCTGTTAAAAATAAGCTGTGCCGCAATTATGAAATTCACTCGATGGAATATGAGCTTGCTCTGTCCACTCCACGCATCGGCCCAGTATTGCAGTACCTCCGGGAACGGTGCATTCGCAATGATCGCAGCAAGGCATTAGGGCTAGGACCTTAGCTTGGCCTTTTGGCTGAGAGTAAGTGTCCCGGCTCCTAGGCTTTGTAGCGTATTATGAACTGACCGATAGCGGATAATGGATAATGAATAACGAAGATAGATCAATAACCCTTAAAAACCCCAAAACCCCACTCGCAGTTAAAGTTTAAGTCTGGGACCTTAGCCTAGCCTTTTGGTTGAGAGTATTGCAGTACCATTGGGAACGATGCATTAGCTTGGCCTTTTGGCAAGGCTTAGATGCTAGGTCCTTAGCTTGGCCTTAGCAAGGCTTTGATGCAAGGTTAGCTTGGCCTTTTGATTTTTTGCATTCCGGAGATGGAATAAGAGCTTGCTCTGTCCACTCCCCGCATCGGCCCGGTATTGCAGTACCTCCGGGAACGGTGCATTCGCTATTATCGCAACAAGGCTTTAGGGCTAGGACCTTAGCTTAGCCTTTTGGCTGAGAGTAAGTGTCCCGGCTCATAGGCTTTGTAGCATATAATGAACTGACCGATAACGGATAATGGATAATGAATAACGAAGATAGATCAATAACCCTTAAAAACCCCAAAACCCCTCACGGTAAGCCGTCCTCGTTTTACTCGTCATTATTGACGCCTTCAAGGGCGTTTTCCTCACATTTGAAACAAACTTCTATCCTCTGTCATATGGACAATTCGATCATAATCCAAGAGGATGCCGTATAACTCGGCGTACAATTCCACCGGTCCAAATTTTACCTTGTGTACTCGAGTGCCGCTGGTGTTAGTTGGAAAAAATTCTCAAATAAGCCGCTTCACTGAATAAGCTGCAGGGCTGAACATTTGGGAAAAAAGTAGCGGCTTATAGTCCGGAATTTACAGTAATGGAAATTCAATAAAAAGCAGTTGTTATGAAATAAAAGGCTGAAATCAGTGTCACCAGTGATCTAAATATGATTTTATTTAAAAAAAAAAAACAATGACAACGCGAAATCCGGCTCCAAACATATCAAATCTTAAAAAGTCCAGCTGACAAACTGTAAACTCCATGAGAAGTGATCATCTAAAGTGCTTCAGGTGGAAGATAGGAGAGCAAACAAATGCACAGTAATACTCTGCTTTCACATATCGTTTCTCAAGAGTAAAAACAAAAATAGTGAAAAGTCATTGATGTTCTAACCCGTCTACTTCTATTTCATTCAAACTTTTTCTTTTTTGGTAAGAATAAAGCAACCATATATCACCAACCGGACCCTCAAACCTTCTGAATGTTAGCTCACATCTTAAAATCCACACATTTAGAACTTTCTCACCATCATACTTTGTTCCTTTACGCATCACTTCCTGATCCACAGCATGATCACATGACCCAAGGCTGTGTTCACACTTAGGAGTTAGCTCCTTTTTTTCCACTCCAGACGTTTTTAATCCAAACCCAGGGAGAAAACTCCTTCAAAGAATCCCGTGACGGATGACGGTAATACAGTTTGAACATGGCTGTGTTCGCTACTTGTTTGGGTTGGAGTGACATCATCCATATTGGATGAAAACAAACTGCACCAGCCAAGCCCTGGCGCTAGAGTTTGTCTTAACTGAACCGAACGTAACGAGAAGTGAAAGCGGCCTGAAAAACAAAGTTCATACTTGAGATCTTGTATTGTGGTTTCAGTCCACCGACTTGTTCCGTTTCCCAGACACTTACAGTTTAATTATAAGCAAACCAAGACCAATCTGTAGGCCTCAATGCGTGTAAGACCGAGAACAGATAAGGTTTTCACACTGGTGTAAAACTGATTTGGTCTGGATGAGCTTGTTTATTGCACAACGTGGTTTAGAACAGGGGTCGGGAACGAATCAAGAGTCATACGTTTCTTTTCAGTAGTACATCTGGTTCAGAGATAAAATACAGCCCGTGTAAATCTGTGTGTCGTTCCAAGTTCAGCATACGCAAAGCCAAAGCGACTTTGGAAACTTAACGGTCGGTGCAGAATATTTACGGCACTGTCTTAACTATAGTTTATGTTCACGGTGTTACACCAACAGACCCTGTTTTAGCTGTGGGTCCTGTGGAATCCTTTATATGGAAGCTCATTAAACAATGTGTGTTCAGTGTTGAGACGCTTCATGATGAAAACCCACAGAAAAAACTGTAAACACCAGCCGAGAACCCAGTGAAATCTTATCAGGTGAGAGGTAGGGGTGGGCGGCTCCCTCGCCCAGCGCCCTCAGCGCGAAAGCTAAATATTTTCGTTTACTTCTCATTTGCAGTATTTTGGAACATTTTTACAAAATAACTCTGCTTGCATCCATTATTTACGAAAAAATGACAGCCAGCGATCTTAAGTAACTGCGGGAGGGAGACACATTTTAAATAGTGGTTGGTATGGGACAACGGATCTTCTATTATTTCAGATTGATCAAATCATTAAACGTCACATACTGGAAAAAAAAGAGTAATTAACCTTTGTCTCGAGGGCGGGGTTGGCGGTTTTGTCGAAATGTCTGGCTCTCTCAAAAAAAAAAAAAAATCAAAATATTTGTGTCAGAAACGTTCCCGACCCCTGGATTACAAAGACCAGACAAACCACTGTAGGAGAGCAACCACACCAATGTTCCTTTAAACGTGACGAGTGTGAACACAGCCCGAAAGACCTTTCAGCTCAGAGAATTGAGACAATAATGGAGACGCTGGATTCAACTCCAGACATTCCTTCACCCCTAGCTCGACAGTCTTTACCGCTTCTTCTTCTGTTGCCGAATCGCCTTCCTGTGTTTGAGGATCAGCTCATAGAGTCGGTCCAAGCCCTCCCTGAGTCCGTCCCCGATTATAGCGCAAGCGGGCTGCAGGTGCCACGGCGTGGCCGGGCTAAGTTCCTTAAGAGCCAGGAGCTTCTCGATCTCCGGCAAGCCCAGGGAGTGCCTCAAGTCCTGCTTGTTGGCCACCACCAAGAGCGGTACGCCCTGGTTCTCGGACGTCTTGGCGATCTTGTGGAGCTCGGTCTTGGCCTCCTCCATGCGCTCGGCGTCCACAGAGTCCACGACGAAAATGATACCGTCCGTGCATCGGGTATAGGACTTCCACAGCGGTCGCAGCTTCTCTTGGCCACCCACGTCCCAAAACTGGAAGGTCACAGAGCGGTGGCCGCCCAGGGACACCCGAACCCGCTCTGCATTGAAGCCCTTGGTGGGCACGGTGTTGACAAACTCATTGAACTGCAGCCTGTACAGCACGGTGGTCTTCCCGGCCGAGTCCAGGCCGAGGATGGCGATGTGGAAGGACTGGAAGAAGGGGATGCTCGACAGGAAGCTAGGTTGGTCAGAGAAGCCATTTCCCATCTTTCCTCATGGGGAAGGGCCAGCGGGATCGGAGCCGACTTTCACCCACTAATCCTCAGTCTAGATTTTTGTCTAATCCAAAATGGCTGGAGCAGCAACCTGAAAGCACATGATGGTCAAATTTAATTTCATGAATAAATGGAATATATGTTTTACTCATAACAATATGGACAAATCACTGTAGTTCATTTCGTGTTAACTACCGTATTTTCCGCACTATAAGGCGCACCTAAAATCTGTTTTTTTATTTTTTAAAGCTAACTATGCGCCCTATAATCCGGTGCGCCTTATATATGGATCAATATTGAGCCGCGACAAGTCTCGCAACTTACGGTAAGCAACCACCCACTCCATTTTTCGCGTAGAAGAAGAAGTGGGCTGTGCATACTGAGAAATATTAAACAACGATTCTCTTTTATTTGTGCGTTTGTATAAAGACCCTAAAATGGCTCCTATTAAGGGACGCGCTTACAGCGCAGAGTTTAAACTCAAGGCGATCAGTCACGCAGTAGAACACGGAAATAGACCTCAGAGAAAATAATAAAACAGATGTTTATTCATTTTGGGCGTGAATGGAGTTGTGGAAAGCTTGTTTGTTATCTATTAATAAAGTTTGACTGACCTATCTGACTGTTTTGTTGACATTCCCTTTAGCGTGGCACCATCTAATGTTTGGTAACAGCCTCTACTGTAGCGCCTTATAATGTGGTGCGCCTTATGTATGGAAAAAGTTTTAAAATATGTCATTCGTTGAAGGTGCGCCTTATAGTGCGGAAAATACGGTAAATATGATAGGTAGAAGCATCAGGACATTGATAAGTAGTAACGGACAAGCATCGTGTATTTTGTTTTACTGAAAAAAATACAGTTAATGTAAACCATTCTATGTGCCAACTGTTGTTGTATTTGCCACATGTCATTCATGGTCCTTTACTTTTAATCGACTTAAAAATAAATAATAATAGACCAGCTTCAGCGACAGACTGCTGTCACAGTCTTGTTCCGCGGACAGACTGAGGAGATAATTTTGTCCTCATGCCATTAGGCTCTTTAACTCCATCCGGGGGAGTAAAAGCACACATAAAACCCCACACCCACAGTTGCATATTACCCCTAATTTTATTAGTGTGTATTTTCTGTAGCACTATTCAAATACTCTATATCGACACGTTATATTGGGTATTTTTGTTTTCTATATCTTTTATTTTATTTTTAAACACAAGGATACTGCTGGAAGTGTGAATTTCCCTACGGAGATTAATAAAGTATCTATCTAATATTTGTACGAGTCAAATTACAATCGAGTCAACGTGTGTCAAACTCAGGGCCCGCCACATCATTTTGTGGCCCGCAAGAGCTTAGATGTCTTAAAATAGAGTACTTTGACCAAAATCTACATTTACCACAATGCCCGTCGACTACAAAACCCGCAACGTGATGGCTAAGCGCCACTACATGCCAGCATTCCCATATCAATGCCAATGAGTGGAATTGAAAAATAAACGATCTTAAGAATGACCAAGAAAATTATAGTTTATGTTTTTCATTTATAACAGATTACTGGATAAATATTTACTGATATGTTTTCTATGCGGCTGATTTATATATTGAATAAGTTCCAAGTTTTTCACATGAAGGAGTAGTTCTGTTATTTTACATACCACTCATTTACATTTAATTAAATTTATAAGATACACCAGGCCCTTGAAGGACAGCCATTACGCTGATGTGGCCCTATGTGAAAATTAGTTTGGCACTGCTGTTCTAGTCTGTTCATATCATGTCAAGACCAGAACGGAGACAGGACCCACTTGCGTTTCGTTTCTCTCAGTTTTATTGAAAAAAAGGAAAGGGTTGCACCCACGATCGCTCGGAATGTGGAAGTGGGACTTCCGTGGCAAGCGATGGCGGTGTCGGAAACGAAAAAAAAAAAAAAAACAGGTCAGTAGCCAGGACAGGAGAGCAAAAACGTGGTCGGGGTCGGAAACGAGTCGAAAGCCAGGAAAGGAGAGAAGACGTGGTCAGGATCAAAAAAGGGTCGAAGCCAGGGAACAGACGGGAGCAAAAAACAGGTGGGAGTCAGGGTTGAAAAAGGCTTGCCTAGAGTAACTGAGGTTCACAGACGGACTGACAAAAGGGGACAAATAGGAGTGGGTTTAAATAGGGACAGAGAGCCAATAAGAGTCCGAAACGGAGCGGGCACAGGTGCATCACATCGGTAATCATGACATATCAGGTTTACAAAGTTTTCAATGTGGGAAACACCTAATATGTTCGCGGTCTCTTTCTTAAATTGTATGAACTATTTGCAAGATTTTTGAGCAATTTTTGAGGCTTAAACTTTTATTTTCGATTTAACAACACCTGCAATCTAGTTCTTTGGCACAATGGGGGTCAAAGTAGGCCCAGGCATTAGGAAACACGTCAAGGCCAAAAAAAAACAACAACAGTGCAGTGTTTGACTCAGAGATTAGTTTACAATATGTTGATTTTAGTGTTTTTGCGTGGGCTAGAAATCACCCCTCAGGTTTCACCTAGCTGGACCCAGGAGTAGTTGTCCACATGAGCAAAAAGTCGTGAGAGAATGACTACTCTGGACTACAAAAACAGAAATCACAATAAAAAGATAGATTCCTTAAGACACGTTATTGAAACGTAAGAAAAAAAACACAACAGTCTTTGCAACACTTGCACTTTCATTTGAATTTGTTCCCAGTCACGCTTTTGCGTTTAAGACGAACCAGTTTGACTTCATCTACAGAACCTTCCTAGAAAACCAGCCCTACTCTGCAACTGATTCGAATAAATTAACTCCAACTTCCATTTGCATTCACCTTACTGCCTCAGGTTTGTTTTGTGGCTTTTTATTTAGGCACAGCACACACAAAAAAACATCAACCCTGAAATAACTAAAGGAAACAATAAAATATTTGCACAAACAACTGTAGATTAAAATAATACAAAGTAATACAGAAGCAGAAGTAAATGGAAGGAGACCAAGAAGAAGGCCGCGATTAACCTGGATGGATGTTGTTATGAGTGCACTGCAGGAAATAAGTCAAAATATAGTGGAAGCTAGAGCTCTTGTTGGAGATAGGAATGAGTGAAAGGATAGTGTGATCTGGACACGTTCTAAACCAGGGGTGTCGAACTCATTTTACCTCGGGGGCCACACGACAGAACAAACATTCTCTCGGGGGCCGGACTAGTCGATTGAGGAGAAAGAAAAAAAGAGAGAAATAAATAAGAGAAAGCAAAGGAGAGAAAAAGAGAAAAGGTCGGGCAACGAAAGATAAAGGGAGAAAGAGAGAGCGAAGAGAGGGGGAGAGAGAATGTGAGAAAAAAAGATATAATTACAAATAGTGAAAAAGGGGGAAAGAAAGAGAGAAAGAATGACATCCAAAGAGAAATAGAAAAAGAAAAGAGGGAAGGAGAGAAAAGAGAAGGAGAGAAAGAGAGAATGGGAGAAGGAGAGAAAGGGAAAGCAGGAGAGAGCGAAAGAGAGAAAAGGAAAAATGGAAGAGAGAGCAAAAGAAGGTAAAAAGACACAGTGAGAGAAAGAGACAAAGATGAACAAAGAAAGAGAAAGAGACACAGAAAGTGAGACACACAGAGAGAGAGAGAAAAGGGGGGGAAAGAGAGAGAGAGAGAGGGAAAGAGAGAGAGAGAGAGAGACACCCCTGTTCTAAGGGATGGGCAGGGCACCTGTATGATACGGCAGGGGTAAACCAATGAAAGCTGTCGGGCCCTGCTGTTGAACAGAAGAGTGTGACTGACATGGCCGCTTTCTTCTGGAGGGACGAAAGCATGACCAACTTAGGGTGCCGAGGTGCCTAACTTGTTTGGGTAATTGGGCATTAGGGTTGGCCATGGTTTTTTGCTATTTTTACTTCTTTATTTTCTTTGTAATTCTATGTGTTTGTCTTGCTCTCGGTCACACCTCTTGAGGGATATGACCAAGGTAGATAGATATAGATAGAATACATAAGCATGTGCCTAAAGGGAGTAGCCAAAGCTTTTGAGTGCGTCTGTTCCAAGTTAACAATTGGATTTTAAAATAATCTGCGTCATTTTGCCCAAAAGAAGGTACGATAAGGTAACATTTATGAAGTATAAAGTGACATTTATGCACGAGTTTGGAATAAAACCTGTTGTAATGAGTCACCACCTATGGCAGAATAGGAGACTTGGCCGAGCCACAGCAAATGTCAGTGAAAAGATAACAAAGGCTATATTATGCAACGGTGCTGGAGTAAATAATCCAAAAAAAACGGTGCAAATAAAAAAAAAGAGATTTATTATTTGGATTTGTGGAAAAAAACGTTCGGAATGATTTAGCGTCGTAAAATGAAATCGCAAATTGGAAAAATCCCGGAGGTGAATTATCGATGCAAAAGATTTCAATGCGGTACATAGGTGATATTTCCTGTAAAATTGAAGATTAGATAAAAGAATAACTACGATTTTGTCACGCATACCTGCAGTGGAGCTTAACCTTCCACGCGTAAACCTGCTTTAATTACATAGGGGGAGCATGCAAGAAAAGGGGGGGTGGGGGATCAAATATCTCGAAACCTACCTGTCTTACACCTCCGCAAAGCGAATATCCGTTTGTCCACGAACCTCAAAAGCCGTCGATCGTTTTTAAACGCTAAATAATGTCGATTTTCTACCTCCCGGGCGGGAGCTACACGTACTTGCCGATGGTGAAAGCGCGAAGCTCGCCGTCGACCAGACTGACGACGCCTGGGTACAGCAGACCATACACTTGCCCAATCGACACCCCCGACGCACGTCATTGGCTCATGACGCTCGTATCTTGCCACTGATTGGCTCACCGTAGCTGTCTATCACATTTACGCCCGGGAGCCAGGATCACCTGTTGCAGTTCTGGCGTCCGCCACTAGTGATGGAGGGGACGGCGATTTTGAGAGAGCGGGATTTTTCAGCTGACTCACTAAAAAAGAGCCAACTCTCGGTTCCAAACGGTTCTTCGGTTTTTTGGTTTGTTTTGTTTTTAAATAACAAATCACCAATAATGATGAAACATTATACCCTAAATTAATTTATATATTATTAAAGCCTTTATTGTTTCAATTTGTAGTACAGTAAAGTTTAGCTAATTTAAACCTTTAAATTCCCAGTCTGTTATATTCAGGGTTGGGTAGGGTTACTTTAACTTGATTACTTTCAATTACTTTTGGATTACTTCAATACCAAATATGCTCATAAAAGACAAAATAAACTAAATATGAATAAAATGATTAAATTTTGTGCAGGCTTGGGGAGTAACGGAATACATAGAACGGCAGAAAATGATGTTGGCAAGCAGTTTGGATTTAATTTTATTTTGTTTCTGTCGTATTTTATGTTAGTTTTGCCGGAGATCAAAGCCAGGAGAGCTTACCACGTGTTGTGAGTCATCATTTTATTCATATTTAGTTTCTTTTGTCTTTTATTAGCATATTTGGAATTGGAGTAATCCAAAAGTAATTGAAAGTAATCCAGTTAAAGTAACCCTACCCAACCCTGGTTATATTTGACCACTAGATGTCAATGTTGTCTATTGCCAACTTGCCAAGTGCATGGTGTAGCAGCAAGATGCCAGACAAACATGGCGGCGTCTGTTAGGTGGAGTTTCAACATGTAAAAGAAATAAATATTTTCCCAACCTTTGTTTTGTTTTAAATAAAAATGAATATTGGAATAATAGTTAATGTATTTTGCCTAGAATTCAAATAATTGTTTTGTTAATGAATGGAAGTTTTTTTGTACCACTAGGATGCACTACATATTACACACTGTCCCTTTAAACTGTTTATACCAAGCAAACTAAACAGATGTGATGCCACTAATATTGACCAGTCACAAGCGCTGTCAAGAAAGAAAGCGGAAGAAAGAGAGAAAGAGAGAGAGAAAGAGAGAGAGAGAAACAGAGCTCGGGAGGAAGGGAGAGAGAGAGAGAGAAAGAATGACCTAGAGAAAGATAGAATGAGAGAGAAAGAGAAAAAGTAAGAGAAAGAGGTGTGGGGATGGGTAAAAGGAGAGAAGGACCTAGAGAAATATAAGATGGGAGAGAAACAAGGATAAACACATACATCATAGAGAGAGAGAGATAGAGAGGGGGGGGGGGGTTGAGAGAACAAGAGAGAGAGAAGGCCCTGGAGAAAGATAGGATGAGAGAGAAACAAGGACATAGACATACAGCATAGAGAGAGAGATAGAGAGAGGGTAAATAAATAGAGGAAAGAGAGAGAGAAAGAGAGAGATGCATATTTAGAGAAAAAGAAAGAGAGATAGAGAGAAGAGTAGATATCAAGAGAGAGACAGAGAGAAGAGAGAGAGCGACAAAGAGAGAGATAGAGAGAGAGGGAGAGAGCGGCGGGGATGGAGAAATAGAGGGGAAAGAGGTAGAAAGCGAGGAGTGAAAAATATTTAGAAAATGAAAGATAGAGAGAAAAGAGTGAAGAGAAAGTAAGCGAAAGAGACAGGGAGAAAAGTAATTGAAAAAAGAGGAATATTTAGAGAATAAGAAAGAGACATAGAGAGAGGAATAGAATTTCAGAGAAAGAGATTGAGAGAAAGAGAAAGAAAGAGCGATTAGAGAAAGAGAGCGAGAGTGAGAAAGAAAGAAAGAGAGTGAGGGGGGTAGAGAAAACAAGAGAGAAAAGGCCCTAGAGAAAGATAGGATGAGAGCGAAACAAGGATATAAACAAACAGCATAGAGAGAGAGAGAGAGAGAGAGAGAGAGAGAGAGAGAGAGAGAGAGAGAGAGAGAGAGAGAGAGAGAGGGGATAGAGAAAAGGAGTGAAGAGAGAGTAAGAGAAAGAGAGAGGGAGAAAAGTAATTAAATAAAGAGGAACATTTAAATAATGAGATAGAGAAATGGAGAGAGGAATAAAGTTTAAGAGAGAAGAGAAAGAAAGAACGATCAGAGAAACAAAGTGAGAGCGCGAGCGCATTTCGAAGGGAGCCGGCTTAAAGAGCCGTTTCGTTAGCGAACGACACATCACTATCAGCTACTGTCGTTGTCTAAACTTGTTTGATTAAATATTTGAAGTTGCTGAGTCATAACTTGATTCTTTCTTTTTTTGTTTGGCAATTTATGTCATCAAAAGATAAGAGAGTGACACATATTAAGCAAACCATTTGGCACTCCACACGAATGATGAGGTAAGTTACTTCCCTGTTCTCAAAAATACCCGAAATTTCTTATACATTTATCGTAATAAATTCCACCCTTCTATTACATCCTTTAACACCCCAAACGTTTAAGAAAAGCGTTTAAATTCAACATTGCACACGCCCAAAAGCGCTAGATCTGATTACTGTTTATGTACGAACACTGCATGGTAACAGTTAGCCTAGCTTGCTAACAGATGCGCATGCGCCCGACCTCTTCCCCTGCCTCCTCCCTTTTGCGTGTTTGCGTTCAAAATGATTGGTCGAAAAGCAGGAAGTGAAGGTGCTAAATTTATGAACAGCGTCTTGCTCAGTGCACTGCAGGACTACACTGATGACAGTCTTATCAGTGTTGCATTTAAGATAAATTGAACAAAAGCATGAATAAATACTGAAATTTATTAATACTAACAGGATGCATTGCAGAGAAGGTTCTCTGGATCTTTGTTTTTATATTTAGCATCTGACAATTTGGGCTAGTGCTCACAGATGGCACATGCCGTGCAAATATTTCAGATATGCGTACAGTGTGTGGGCGCTTATCCAAATTTTTAGGGTGTGGAGGTGTCAAATAAGCAGCTGTGTCACGTTTGACTTCCCTCGCCTGTTGGTTATCAGATCTAAACATGTTGCTTCTTGTTCAAGTCAAGTCATTTTTATTTGTATAGCCCTTAATCACAAAGATTCTCAAAGGGCTGCACAGGTTATTGCACAGACTATTATTACACCATCCCCTGATCTGGAACCAACATGAGGGCAAGGAAAAACTCAAAAACCCAAACATGAGGAAAATTAAGAAACCTTGAGAAGGGACCACATATGTGGTATCCCCCTTTCAGGATTACCAGACAGCTGTTGGAATTTCTTGTTGAATCAACACAAACTTCAATTAATCATCCGACTCCAATTTGTGACCTTTCCCAATCACCACTCATCCAAACAATTTGCGCGCTCTTTTCTGCATAGAAAGTTCTCAGAAGCCGGCATTTCACTCACAAGTGGATTTATTTCTAACACACAAATCACTACATATCTGCACGCTTCTTCTTCTTCCAAAAACCGACTCTCCTCCTTCTTCCAAGTTGCTCAGCAAAGCATCTCCTCCGCCCCTTGGCTGGGTCCCATTGGTCTCCCGTTCCCGGAAGAATGGCGCATCGACTCCACCTGGTCGCGACGCAGCCCGCTCCCATTGGTCTCCCGTTCCCAGGAGGAATAGCGCGTCGACTCCGCCTCGGCCTCCAGACAGCTGGTCATCTCCCACTGCCTGAGAGCTGCCCCATATGATCTACTCCACAAAACTTTTGCACAAAACACAGAGTCCAACAGACAAAACCCAAATTCAAACTTCCATATTCCTTTACAGCAAAGGATGTTGCAATTACAAATAATACAGAGATATTGTCCACAAAAAGTTCAATTCAACAATTGCTCATGTCATTTTATGTTGTCAAGGAGAACTGTAATAAACCAAAGGAGGGGTAAAATGTCGACAGTCCTTAGATTTAGATCAATAAATCCATCAAAGAGTACTGTGTTAGTGCTGCACGGGTGTATTAAAATAAATTAAGATCAATTGCAATCATCAGAGTAAGTCGACAAATTAATATTCAATGAGTAAAGGTGCTTCTTTACACAAACCTCAAGCCCCTTACCAAATACATTTCCGTGACACACTAGTGCTATTTATGAATTTGTGTGTCCAATGCTATAATAAATTTATCATTATAAACTACCTCAAATTGATATTCATTTGAATTGGATGTTTTCCTCCCCCCTGGAACATTATACGTGTACTTTTTTGTGACTCCCATAAACAACATTGAAAATAGTAATATTTGCAGACGACACTAACATTTTCTATTCAAATGATAACTATATTGATTTGGTAACCTGTATTAATCGTGAATTAATTAACCTAAAAGTATGGATGGATATAAATAAATTATCTTTAAATTTAAATAAAACCAAAGTAATATTATTTGGTAATCGCAAGGCAAATCAAGATTTAGAAGTAAAAATAGATGGTCCTGCAATAGACACTGTATTAGAAAAAAAGTAAATAGAGAACATAAAGAAAAACGTAACAGCTAGGAAAAAATAATTACAATGAGATTAGAAGTGTTTAGGGGTCATAATAGACAATAAATTAAGCTGGAAAACACACATCAGACACAAACTAAAGTATCTAAAAGCATTTCAATAATTAATAAAGCCAAATTCATTTTAAACTCTAATGCATTGTATTTATTATATTGTTCTCTAGTTCTCCCATTCCTCCCACATTCCAAAAACGTATTAGGTGAATTGGCCGGTCCAAATTGTCCCGAGGTGTGAATGAGCGAGCGAATTGTCTGTCCCTGTGTGCCCTGCGACTGGCTTGCAACCAGTTCAGGGTGTCCCCTGCCCACTGCCTGAAGATAGCTGGGATGGGCTCCAGCAGCCCCGCGACCCTACTGAGGATAAGCGGTGCAGTTAATGGATGGATGGATGGATAGTTCTGCCATACTTAACATATTGTGCATAAGTCTGGGGAAATCATTACAAAAGTTCACTCCAGCCCCTTTTTATCCTCCGAAAACGGGCAATAAGAACCATACAGAGGGTAGGATATTGAGATCATACTAATATTTTATTCCTGCAGTACGGATTATTAAAATTGGATGATTTAGTAAAATTTTTCACTGCACAACTGCTATTCATGGTCAACAAAAACATGCCAGAGAACATCCATAAATTATTCATTGGGAAAGACGGAAATTATAACTTAAGGGAAAGTAATTTTAATTCCAAAGGTGAGAACCACCAGGAAAAGTATGTGTGTGGAGTCAAACTTTGGAACAATTTACAAGACGAGATCAAACAATGTTCAACTATTCACTTGTTCAAATTTAAATACAAAAAAACATTACTGGCGTAATACAGAGATGAAATGAAATGATCTGAAACGATCTGCATTTATATAGCGCTTTTCAAGTCAATTACTTCCCAAAGCGCTTTACATTGTGCTTCACATTTCCCAATAGCGGCCGTGATCTGTGCAGCCATGTAAGGCGCTAACCTGCTTATTGGGGGTATTGGGGGTTCAGTGTCTTACCCAAGGACACTTCGACATGTAACCCGGACAAGCCGGGATTCGAACCGGGATCCCTTAATCCTAAAACGATCGCTCTACCTCCTGAGCTACTGCCGCCCCCAATGAAGAAAATGGAGTATGGAATTACTGCGTTTACAACTATAGTTAACCTTGTTGTTATTGTTGCTATTGTTATATCATAACTGTTATTATTAATATTAATACTTTTTTTTGTTAATATCATTGGTGTATTTAATAGGCAAGATGAAAGGGTAGGGAATATAAGCATCTGCTTCTTACTACCCCTTCTCAAACATATTATGTCACATTGTTTTGTTGTTGAGTTGTTTATGCTTTTATTTTAATGTTCTAAATTTGAACATTGTTTTCAATCATTCATTCATTTATTCATTCAACAATAGTCTGTGGTCTGTGCAGCCCTTTGAGACTCCTCGTGATTAAGGGTTAGACAAATAAACATGACTTGACTTGACTCCTGAAACAAACCCCTGAGTGCAATGTCTCAATAGTTCCGTTAGATGGCAGCTCATGTCAAATTACAAGTGTCACATGTCTTTTTTTAGCTCTAACTTATAATTTTGGAATGTGAGAGGATAGGTGTTTGTGAGTTGTTTTGTGTAAAATGTATCCACGCATATTTATACTGATAATTACATATTTGGTTTGTTTCTTGCTTTTAATTTTTGAAGATTTTTTGTCCTCATCATGATTGTTTTCCTTATAGGAATTTGTGGAGGATTTTTTTCAACTTTCTAGTGTTTTGGGGAAAATGTGTATATTTCCATCCATCCATTATCTGCACCACTTATCCTCAGTAGGGTTGCGGGGGTGCTGGAGCCCATCCCAGCCATCTCCGGGCAGTGGGCAGGGGTCACCCTGAACTGGTTGCTAGCCAGTTGCAGACGTATATATTTATTGTGTGCAAATGTCCCATTGAGGTTTATGGCCTTCTGCCTCCCTCTGAGAAGCATTCCCTCTTGCACTTATCTTCGACACTGTTTAGAATAAGCCAGAATCCGCGTCTGTCAACCAGACAAGTACATTAACCACATCTCCTCGGTCGTTTCTACTAGAAAGAGATGATGTTTTGAAATAAGACGGCAAAGTACAAGTCTGTAGAACGAGTAAGCTCTGCATAAATGCAAGTTGACAGCTCCGTCTCAGCAAAGTCATGCGATGGTGCCTGGCTGTCTTGTAGGCCACGTTAGGGATGTAACTTCCTCCGCTAACTCATAAATCTCCTTGGACCGTGAGCATGGCGGGCGCCTGGAATACACATTGAGAGTGAAGAGCTTGCTCCAAGTCCCTGGCCTTGCTCAACCCCGCCATTAAATGGCGGTTGGCCTCCTGAATGGAAAGATCTACACGGCGAAGCATTGCTACGCATTTGTCTGATTGCAATCAGCGGATCAGAGATACTACTTCAGTGGTCACATTTTTCTAGAGCTTTTGGTTTGGATTTTGTAGAATTCCATATGTCAAGTATCGTTGAATTGTCTTTAAAGACATCCTCAATTCCATTTAAACGGATCCACTTGAGAATGCAGGATACAATTGAATGTGTTTGGATTAAGTTCACTGAGGTGATTAAAGGGAATGACTGAGATCTGCTCCTAGATCTTGTGCACTGTCCTGGTTGACTTCTGCAACAGTGCATGGACACAACGAAATTGCCCTTGGCAGACCTGGATGGGTAATCCAGAAGGACTTAGAGTGGGATCTTGGCTTTGAGCCACCATGGTAAGATCTATTAGGGCTTTCTGGAGTGGAGGGTCCATCGTAAAGTCAAATTTTGTTATCAAGAGGAGTGTCATGATTACTGATGTGACTTAGCTGTGCCCGCTCTTTTGGCGCCAACTGCGGCGGGTTCTGATTTACTCCCGGTCTGTATTCAAACTCAGTCCTGTCTGTTCCCTTTTGGTCAGTCCGTCTACGAACCTCACTGAACATTAGGCAAGCCTTTTTCGACCCTGACTCTCACCTGTCCTGTTTTTTGCTCCCGTCTGTCTCCGGCTTCGACCTTTTTTGATCCTGACCACGTTTCCTCTCCTGTCCCAGTTACCTACCTGTTTTTTTCCGTCCCTGACACCGCCATCGCTCGCTACGGAAGATCCTCTTCCGCGTTCGGAGCAAAATCCGAATACGAGAGCGACTCCCTTCCCGCGTCCAGCGAACACCGGATCGTGGGTGCTTTCTCTTTCAAGTCAAGTCAAGTCATTTTTATTTGTATAGCCCTAAATCACTTTCCTCCAATAAAACTTGTGAGAACGGTAACGCAAGTGCGTCCTGTTTCTGTTCTGGTCCTGACAAGGAGCAGTGTTGTAATGTTCTTGCTATGAAACAGTAGGTCAATGGGTGTCATCCCTATCAGATTTTATGCTTGGTTTTCTTGAGGAATATTCACTGAAAAGGCTCCATAGGAGTTTGGGGTACCAAACTATTGGTACAGGCTGTTCAGTCCTTGAGTACCCAAGTCCAAATATGTTTCTGTTGGCTTGATAAGCATGGTCTTGACGTCTCCCACATGAGTATTAGCTGTGACAGGTTGATGCTGTGCTTACTCATGCTAGCTGCAAACACTGTCGCTGATGAGTTGGGCTGGCATAGCCTTCCCAAATATTAGCTCATGCTAGCTGTAAACACTGTCAGCAATGAGCTCCTGAGTCATAATAACAGCTAAATCCTAACGACTTCATGCTGATGTATATATGTTAACAAGGCTACATGCTAACAAATAAATGATAAATGCTTTAGGCTAACAAAATATGCTAATTGGTCAATGCTAACTGCTTCTTGCTTACAAATTATGCTAACGGCTACCTGTTAACAGTTAAATATTGACAATTTATGCTACATGATAACAAACTGTGCTATTAACGGCTGAATGCCAAAGGCTACAAGCTAACTAGAGCTGAGAGTTCAGCACTTAGGATAAAAATGTATGCAAGACTTTTAAATCTGAGACTATGGTCTTTCCTGCTTGGAAAAGGATTTAGAAGTCTTTCCAAGTGCAGCAAGTGTAGGAGTTTAAGTTAGCCTGGTGTTTTGTTCTCAGTTAATGGAAGAATGCTGTTACGAATTGAAAAGTGGATCGGTCCTATGTCTGTAATCCTGGCAAAGAAGATTGTGTGTCAAAAATACAAAAGGCTAAAATGAGTTTCCTGTGAAGCTAATCTCTCGCAGTTAGAAGTTAAGACATCTGGGAGAGGCTCAGAGTTTAATCGCTACTCTTCCGCCGTGGAAGGACACTAATGAGGTGGCCGTCTGATAAGGATTTCCTCGGCACACCTCCTTGGAAAATGTTCCAGCCATGTTTCACATAGTGTAGGAACCTGTGAAGACCCAGGACAAGTTGGAGTGACTTCCTCCAAAAAATCAGAATAGGGGTCACCAAAACATATGGTAACAACCTAGTAATAACATGTAAACTAATGAGGTGGCCATCTGATAAGGATTTCCTCTGCACACCTCCTTGGAAAATGTTCCAGGGAATGTTCACATAGTGGAGGAACCTGTGATGACCCAGGACAAGTTGGAGTGACTCCCCAAGAAAAAATCTGAATACGGGTCACCAAAAAACACATGGTAACAACCAATGTTCCCTGTAATTTTCCACGAGTCTGAGCGTTCACACAAAGTCGGTGAGCAACGCTTGAAACAACAGTGAGCAACAGGAATCCCAAGTGTGGCAACTAAGTCATCATACATGTCCAAAACTTGACATCAAGTTACATTTTTCACTTTTGAATGAATTGACTAATGTTTTATTGCAAAGGTTGTACGGCCTACAAACGCCATTGGTTTTTACAACAATTCTTTCACAAGACATCCATTTTTTTTTCCTGGTATCCTTTGTCGCATAATACTGACATTTTTGGGGGCTTATTTAGTCGGTTGCATGATACAGAACTGTATTTAATCACATTTTTTAGTGGAAGTACAATGTTGGCAACAAGATTGACTTGGTATAATTGGAAATTATTTGAATGCAACACAAACTTTTTCTTCTTTTTCCCTGTTTTTTTCTATTCTTTTTATTCCTTTAAAAAAATCTCATTGTAATTATTTTTTCCTAGCTGTTACTTTTTTCTTTTTGTTCTCTATTTACTTTTTTCCTGTTTCTTTCTTTTCTTTTTTCCCGGCTTTTTTTCTGAAATTTTCCTTCTTTTTTCTCTTCCCTTTGTTTCTTTTTTTTCTCGGCTTTTCACGCCTCTTTCATTTTGGTATTTTTTTCTTTGTTGTTCTATTCCCCCTTCTTTTAAGTCATTGTGTGCATGGTTTTACATTATATTTGGTCATGTTGGGATGAAAGAAGCAAAAACAACCTGAAGAGCCGTTTAGTGAGCCGAGCCGAAAAAGCCGGTTCTCGAAAAACTGCGCTGGATAGATTTTCTTGTGAACTGAGAATGTGCGGGCAGTGCGCGATTGTGCACGCGCGCAGCTTAGAGGGAACATTGGTAACAACCTAGTAATAACATGTAAACTTATAAATTTGGACATGCATATCAACCTGGTAGCCCTTCGTGTGCAAATCAGTATTCAAAAGGAAGGTCTTTTCTCAAAAGGTTGGTGACGCCTGGTTTAGTTTGTCCTAAGAAGCCATTAAAGTAAACTATGAGAACTACTAGCCAAGGTATTTAGCTGCATCAAATACTTGGACTTTAAATAAGTCACATATCAAATTTCTGCCTTTTTTCATAGTATTTGGCTAACACGCAGATGACTCAAGCTGAACCTTGTCTTCCTTTGAAAAAAGAAGCTTTGGTGCTATATAGTTTTAATTCTGCTCAGATATTTGGGAAGAAATGCAGGAGCTTTAACGCTGACACCAAATATGCTATCTGTTTAGTGGATACATTGAATAGCGTTACACTTGAACAGAAGCATATAGTAGAACTACTGAGATCTTGTGAATGATAATGGTTCAGTCCCAACCCATGTTACTCAACAAATATGTCAAGACCAGGACAGAGACAGGACCCACTCGCGTAATGTTACTCACAGTTTTATTGGGAAGAAGGGAAAGGATCGCACACACGATCCGGAGATCGCTGGTCGCGGGGAGCAGGTTGCTCAGAGGCGTAAGTGGTATTTCCGTGGCGAGCGATGGCGGTGTCGGGACGGGAAAAAACGGGTCAGTAGATAGAAGAGCAAAAATGTGATCGGGATCGGAAACAAGTCGAAAGCCAGGAAAGAAGAGTCGACGTGGTCAAGACCAAAACAGGTCGTAATTCGGGACGGGAGAACAGACATGGTCAAGATCAAAACAGGTCGTAACTCGGGACGGGAGAGAAAACATGGTTGGGATCAAACAGATCGTAGCGGGAGACAAACAGGAGCAAAAACCATGGGATAGGCGAAAAAGGGCTTGCCGTGTAAAAACAGAGATTCGCAGACGGACCGACAAAAGGGGGACTGACAGAACAGAGTTCAAATACTGACTGAGCCAATCTGTCAACAAGCTGCCGCTGGCGCCACACGGGCGGGGCCAATTGGGCGCCATGGGAACCGTGACACAAACGGGCCCGGCCAATTGGCCGCCATGGCAACCATGACAAAATAAACTGCTAATGCTAACAGGACTTTAAAAAGCTCTATTTTATTCCAAAAACTTGAGCTATTCGATTTTGTTTTGTAAATCCAGGTTGACGTAGAAGTCTTCCATGCCTTGTTGAAAACTTTTAGGGTGAGGGTCACCAACTTGAAGCCAGGAGATACAATTTTGTTAGTGATTAGCTACCAGTTTGATATGCATTTTAGAATTAATTTAACAGTAGTTAAAGGTGGGGTGTTTTGTTTGAGGTGCCCTTAAAGAGTTTAAATAATATTTTCTTTATTAAGTATGTGTTACCAATGTCCAACTGAGTTCAAAGAGACTTTATATCTATAGTTTTCTACCTCGCACATCTACTTCTATCTTACTTGTTCCAGCCACCGAGCGCATTAGAGTTGAGGAAACGAGGCAATGAGCGTGGGGGAGAGTAGAGTGAATTCTCACATGTGCTCTAGGTTTTTCTTTAATTGTAGGATGAAAGTTCTGAAAGGAAGAAAATTACTGTTTCAAATACAGTCCAAATGCCCACCCAAACACCCAAAAAGATGAAAAAAAGAACAGTCCATTCAAGCGCGTCTAAGAAAGACATGTACATGCACACGGCACACAGGCAGCCTGGCAGAGGCTGCAATGATGGTTCTAGCCAGAAGATGGCATCAGAAGGTGCAATATCTTTGAAGTTACAGACACCACCTTTTACATGTTATCGCGATGTTACTATTGAAATATTTATTACATTTGACTATAAAGGATTTTATACGATTGAATACAAATTACATTCAATGCAAAAGATATTCACTGACTGGGCTGTAGTTCAAGGTCAGGGCAGGCTGGTGGAAGATGCTGTTTACAGAAACGGGACTTACTGCTGATAAGATAATCAGCACACCCGGACGCTGCTGACGCCGAAAGGCCCTGATGGAGCAGAATGGCTCGGTGTTGTTTTGAGGACCCCAGACATCGGAACGCTTGTCTATGAGATGGTGAAGCCCACGTTGGGCTTCCTTGGCACGCCCATGGGAGGATCTGGCACACCATTATGCGGGGAGAAGATGGCCAATAGGAGAAAGCTAAAGGACTTCAGAAAAAGGCTTCCCACAGATGCCAACGTCGCTCCTTCGCCCGTCTTTGATGGAGTTCACTAAGTTCTTTTGTTAGGGAAAATAAATCTGCCCCCGTGTGAAAATGTCAGCTTTCCTGTTCATTTTTCCCTCAAGAAACGAGCGTGCATAAATTGGTGGGTGAACGTAGGTTGTGTTTGGTTAATGGAGTCAGATAACTAATTCGATCAATTAGGTAAACACTATGTTACTGTAATGTTATTACTCGGTTGTAAGTATTAGAAATTTGGTTGGTATAGAGCAAATGTGTCAAAGAGGCGGCCCGCAGGCCAGATCAGGCCCGCTAAGGGATTGAATCCGGCCCGCCAGACAACATTCAGAGAAGCGCAAGAGAAAATCAAGCTGCAGGTTGAAATATGTCCACTTGATGTTTCCAAAGCCAGGTGCCTCTCACAAAGACACTAATTGTATTTATTTCTCTCTCTCTCTCTCTCTCTCTCTCTCTCTTTCTCTCTTTCACCTTCTTTCTCTCCCTTTCTTTCTCTCTCTTTCTCTCCCTTTCTCTCTTTCTTTCTCTCTTTCCTTCTCTTTTTCTCTTTCTTTCCCTCTCTCTTTCTTTCTCTCTTTTTTTCTTTTCGACCCCTTTTCTCCCAAACGGTCTCTGTCTGTCACTCTCTGTGTCTTTTTTTCTCCATTTGTTGCTCTTTGTCTCTTTCTCTCTCTGTGTCTTTTAACCTCTTTTGCTCTAACTTCCCTTTTTCCTTTTCTCTCTACTCTTTCTCTCGTCCTACCCTTCGCGCTTTCTTTTCTCTCCTTCTGTCTTTCTATTTCTTGTTGGATTTCTTTCTCCCTCTCCCTTTCTTTTCCCCCTCTCTCACAACTTTTTATCTTTTCTTTCTCACGCTCTCACTCTCTTTCTTTCTTAGTCCCGCCCTCTCTCCTTTTCACTCCCTCTTTCTCTTATTTCTTTTTCTTTATCTTCAATCTACTGGTCCAGCCCCTGAGAGAATGTTTGTTCTATCGTGTGGCCCCCGAGTTCAAATGAATTTGACACCCCTGGTATAGAGTAAAATAGGCTAGAAATACAATTTCCGGGAGAATCAAAACGATCCATAATTGGTGAGCTGTTTTAAAAACTGCTACTTAGGAGTTCTAAGGGGACGACCACGTTGGTGAACCCTGAACTAATAGTAAACATCAGGAAGTGAAAACTGTGTTTATCTCATTTAGTACCTTTTTTTAATAGTCCTTGCAATACCTGGACTCAATAAGGTACCGTATTTTCCGCACTATAGGGCGCACCGGGTTATAGGGCGCACCCCCAAAAAATAGTTTTTGGTCCTATATCTTCCATAGATAAGGCGCACCGGATTATAAGGCGCTACAATGGGTTCGTGGACAAAACAGTCAAATGGTTCAGTCCAACTTCTTACCCCCTTAACATTCCCAAAACTTGCAAAGAAGCAAATACGTGTCGTAGACACGTGCGGATGCGGCGTCCGTACGATGTCACTCAAATGCATCGTTTCAAATATCATTCGGAAGGTTGAAGTCTTGGGATTCAAGAAATGCCAAACATTTCTGTGTTTCTATTTTCTTTTTCGCTCACAACTTTACTGTGCATATGACAATAAACACTTGGAATTGAGTTAATTCACTCAACTCATCACAGCAACATCAAGATCGTTCTAAAACAAGATACCGGGGAAATATAAAGCCGCATAACTCACCTAAGTTCTCACGTTCAATAATGATACGCAATCATGGTCTTCTTACAACCGTGAGTGAAGTCAATCCAGACTAATGAAACATGTTTCTTTATGGCGTACTTTAGCAAGCTTGCTATTCAGTCATCTTTTTCGGCCAATTGCAGGGTTTGTTTCGGCCCTCTAGCCTATCCGAGGCTCCGGATAACATTAGCCAATAGTGACTGATTCAAATGATGATTGACACATTGGTTAGCCAATGAAACGCCGGTATATAAATCCCAGCATACACCGCGGACTACTTCGCATTTGGGGGAAAATGTAGTTGGCGGCTGCTTGCATTAGTTGCAAGACTTTGCGACTTAATATTGATCCATATATAAGGCGCACTGTATTATAAGGAGCATGGTCAGCTTTTGAAAAAAATAAAGGCTTTTAGGTGCGTCTTATAGTGCGGAAAATACGGTAGTTTTTTTTGTGTTTTTTCCCGCACAACCATAATAAAAGTTGAGTGGAAGTGCTTTAAGAAACACGTGTTTTGTTTTTCATGTGTGTTTTTTTTCTTGTTTATTTTTACAAGTTTTTGCAGGTATCGGTGGTGTTTGCGTCTGTGTCCCCACTCCCGCCCCTCCTGCCACTCTGCTCCAGACTACGGTCCGGGGAACATGACCGTAGACTTTTTCCTTTCCACGCGCTTGAGGAAAACGCGACACGTTGAGGAGGAATAATACAGAGGGCGTGCAAGGATTTCCTCTTGACCGGAACCAGAATGAGGAGGACGATGAGCCTTGGAGTGGGGGCGCTTGTCAAACTCGCAGCGTGCGTCGCGTTTGCGCGCATTGACGGAGTTCGTGCGCAAACGGGTATGTACTATGCGCTTCTTCTAACATTCCATTTGCATACCTGTCGCGCTGCAGGGCTCCATGCCCTTACAAACTGTCGGATTTTCCCTTACAAAATAATCTTACACCATATTTTTGGTTTTCTCATCTCATCAGCCGTACCGCTTATCCTCATTAGGGTCGCGGGGGGGCTGGAGCCCATCCCAGCCATCTCCGGGCACTGGGCAGGGGACACCCTGAACTGGTTGCCAGCCAATCGCAGGGCACACAGGGACAGACAACTCATTCGCTCATTCACACCTAGGGACAATTTGGACCGGCCAATTCACCTGAAATGCATGTTTTTGGATTGTGGGAGGAAACCGGAGTGCCCGGAGGAAACCCACGCAAGCACGGGGAGAACATACAAACTCCGCACAGGATGTCTGGAGCTGGATTTGAACCCACGACAGGTTCCCATGACATGAACTGCGCCGCCGTGCTGCCCTATTTTTGGTTTTCAAACGTCTCTATTTATGTAGTTATCAGGGTTGGGTAGGGTTACTAGTATCCTGTATCCGGTATCGATCCCGTCTGTCATGCCAAGTCCTGTATCTTTCTCGTGTATCCGGTATCGATCCTGTCTGTCCCGTCAGAAACAGATATATTTCCTAAAATGTCAGATTTTCTTTTCTTTTAGTGAAACATGAAACGAAATTTGCTCGTCATAACATTCTCTTTTTGGGGATTCTTTTTTGCACTACAGGGAGTGCAGAATTATTAGGCAAGTTGTATTTTTGAGGATTAATTTTATTATTGAACAACAACCATGTTCTTAATGAACCCAAAAGTCTCATTAATATCAAAGCTGAATATTTTGGAAGTTGGAGTGGGGCTTTTTTAGTTTTAGCTATTTTAGGAGGATATCTGTGTGTGCAGGTGACTATTACTGTGCATAATTATTAGGCAACTTAACAAAAAACAAATGTATACCCATTTCAATTATTTATTTTCATCAGGGAAACCAATATAACAGCTCAACATTCACAAATATACATTTCTGACATTCAAAAACAAAACAAAAACAAATCAGTGACCAATATAGCCACCTTTCTTTGCAAGGACACTCAAAAGCCTGCCATCCATGGATTCTGTCAGTGCTTTGATCTGTTCACGATCAACATTGCGTGCAGCAGCAACCACAGCCTCCCAGACACTGTTCAGAGAGGTGTACTGTTTTCCCTTCTTGTAAATCTCACATTTTATGAGGGACCACAGGTTCTCTATGGGGTTCAGATCAGGTGAACAAGGAGGCCATGTCATTAGTTTTTCTTCTTTTAGACCCTTTCTTGCCAGCCACGCTGTGGAGTACTTGGATGCGTGTGATGGAGCGTTGTCCTGCATGAAAATCATGTTTTTCTTGAAGGATGCGGACTTCTTCCTGTACCACTGCTTGAAGAAGGTGTCTTCCAGAAACTGGCAGTAGGACTGGGAGTTGAGCTTGAGTCCATCCTCAACCCGAAAAGGCCCCACAAGCTCATCTTTGATGATACCAGCCCATACCAGTACCCCACCTCCACCTTGCTGGCGTCTGAGGCGGACTGGAGCTCTCTGCCCTTTACCGATCCAGCCACGGGCCCATCCATCTGGCCCATCAAGACTCACTCTCATTTCATCAGTCCATAAAACCTTGGAAAAATCCGTCTTGAGATTTTTCTTGGCCCAGTCTTGACGTTTCAGCTTGTGTGTCTTGTTCAGTGGTGGTCGTTTTTCAGCCTTTCTTACCTTGGCCATGTCTCTGAGTATTGCACACCTTGTGCTTTTGGGCACTCCAGTGATGTTGCAGCTCTGAAATATGGCAAAACTGGTGGCAAGTGGCATCTTGGCAGCTGTACGCTTGACTTTTCTCAGTTCACGGGCAGTTATTTTGCGCCTTGGTTTTTCTACACGCTTCTTGCGACCCTGTTGACTATTTTGAATGTAACGCTTGATTGTTCGATGATCACGCTTCAGAAGCTTGGCAATTTTAAGAGTGCTGCATCCCTCTGCAAGATATCTCACAATTTTTGACTTTTCAGAGCCTGTCAAATCCCTCTTCTGACCCATTTTGCCAAAGGAAAGGAAGTTGCCTAATAATTATGCACACCTGATATAGGGTGTTGATGTCATTAGACCACACCCCTTCTCATTACAGAGATGCACATCACCTGATATGCTTAATTGGTAGTAGGCTTTCGAGCCTATACAGCTTGGAGTAAGACAACATGCATAAAGAGGATGATGTGGTCAAAATACTCATTTGCCTAATAATTCTGCACTCCCTGTAGTTTTCATTGTCACGATGCACTATTTTTTTTCAAATCACTTACGTCTTCCGCCCAATGACCGCCGAATAACTGGCGTTTGGATTACCGTGCATGATTGTCCCATATCCTGTAAAATAAAAGCTTGTGTGAGAAACGTCACGCATTTGGGTTCTCCTCCTGTTCCGGTTCTTGACATGATGGGACTATAAAATGAAATGGAAACATAAACTACTCAGTTTATTCAGTAAAAGGCAGCCCTGCAAGAAATAAACACGCCCAGCTCTATAAAAATTTTCGATTCTAACTGGGGATTTCAACTGCCATCTAAAACTCTGCTGCAGGCACCCTGGCCTCATCACGTCACGCGTTTGGGTCCTGATCCTATTTTGGTTGTATCTATATTTTTCCTTATGCAACGCTAGCTTTTAGTGTAGCATACATTCCAAGCACCTTATAGCCTAGTGCGCCTTATTCAGGAAAAATATCTCACAGAAGACAATTTTTGGGGGTTGCACTTTATAATCTAGTGCACCTTAAAGTGTGGAAAATTCGATACTTCCAAATGTCATATTCAGGGTTGGGTAGGGTTACTTTAACTGGATTACTTTCAATTACTTTTGGATTACTCCAATACCAAATATGCTAATAAAAGACAAAAGAAACTAAATATGAATAAAATGACAAAATTTTGTGCAGGCTTGAGAGGAAAATGATGTTGGCAAGCTGTTTGGATTTATTTTCATTTTGTTTCTGTCGCATTTTATGTTCGTTTTGCTGGAGATCAAAGATATCAAAGCCAGGAGAGAAAGCTTACCACGTGTTGTGAGTCATCATTTTATTCATATTTAGTTTCTTTTGTCTTTTATTAGCATATTTGATATTGGAGTAATCCAAAAGTAATTGAAAGTAATCCAGTTAAAGTAACCCTACCCAACCCCGGTTAAATTGTGCATGTGTTTCGTTATATCATATACAGTGGAACCTCGGTTCTCGACCATAATCCGTTCCATTTCTATGTACGAAAACCGATTTGTACGATCACCGAAGTCGTTTTTTCCCATTAAAAGTAATGTAATTGTTTGAATCCGTTCCAACACCCTGAATGTTTATCTTGAATATTTAACGTAAAGCTAACCCAGGCTAATCGTACGTTCGCGTTAGCGTAATCTTCCGCACGAAAGATTACGCTAACATGAACGTGTAAAAATAAAAAAATCAGGTCGTTTACACGTCATTTAGCACCCGGGTCTCCACAACAAGTGGTGAGCGATTAAAGGATAAAGAAAAGAATTATGAATAGGACTTGTTACCTTTGCGGCGGTCTGCAGAAGCCATGCTGTTTTCCTGAAAGAAGGGAAACTCGCACACCTTCTTCATATTTTGCCATTATTTCTTTCTTAAATGCAATAGTTGTACGCACTACTCCTCTTTTTTTACCTGTAGCAACTTTGCTGCTTGCACCAACCTTCTTCCGAGGCATAACTAGGTTAAAACACTCCCTTCACCGGTTTTTAAAACGAAAGCCGGAAAGGAGTGCGTGTTGCCGTGACAACAGTTCTTCACGAGGGGTGGGGGCAATCTACACTCGTACGCCGCTCAGCATCGCCCCTAGCGTACCGGCGTTCGAACTCCGATTTTTTGAACGAAAAGCGGAGCAAGAATGTCTCGAAATTTTTGGTCGAGAACCGAATTGTTCGAACTGAGAGGCGTTCGAAAACCGAGGTCCCACTGTATATTGTTTTTGTTGTGCGATACTGAGTTGCTCGACATGAATGAGGTTTATTATAAAAAAAAGTTGCTTGGACGTTCACTGTAGAAGGAAAATACATGCAAATAGAATTAAGTAGAATTTTCTTATTCAAATTATGAATTCATTTTCTGCATTAAATTATTGTTGGTAATATACTGATTAAAGGGATAACCACAAACCTGTTTTTTTTTTCATTTTCTCCTTTTATACTTCTTTTTTTTCTAAACTTCTTTATACAACATAATAATGCGTAGTATAATGCAGCAAGTGAGCCGTTTGAGAGCCAGCTCTTTAATGAGTTGAGCCGAAAGAGCCGGTTCTCTAAAAAGAGATGGACTTACTTTCACTACACAATTACCACATGAAATCCGATGTTTTTTAAGACCACATGTATTTCAAATTTACTCAATCAACCCCGCCTGTTGTTTTCAGATCAGAATGACTTACGGCGTTTTAATTCAGGTTCGGCCATTGCGACTTGATGATTGTATCCAAAAGAAAATTCAAAACTAGGTTGTAATGTAGGCCTACTGCTCTGCTTTCGCTTTGTTCACGTGTGATCGGAATGATGCATGATGGGAAATCCCCAGGTGGCAGACGCATGCGCACAGTAGCATCAAACCGCTCGCTTCGTTTGCGACAAAAAAAAATGATACGGAGATAGAGGCTACCGCGGCGAACTCGTTTGACTTGATTGATTTGCCGTTTCGTGCTATTCGGTGTATACCGGATGGTACCCATCATTGACAAATTTGCGTTTTTTCGTACAGATTTTCTTGTACGTCGTACACGTCTTAAAATGCGTAATAAACGTACTTTGCACGGCAGAAACGTACAGGTTGACAGGTATGCATTTGGGATTGTCTTCAAACTGTCTTTTATTGGATGCAAACAACAGATAAGGGACTACCTCCGGTTGAAAACTATACCATGGTAAAAAAAAAACAATTCTTTTCTATGTTGTGTTTTAGCTATTTTTCTCTTTGCACTTGTGATGTTGCTTTGTTTTAACGGATTCATGCCCAGAAAAATCTGTGACTAAAACCTTTAAAGGTTCCGCCTATTTTTTCCCTAACCTTATTTTTATAACCAATATTCCCGCTACTCAAAAACAAACGAACATGCGGAACAAGAAAAAGTCGATCAACACAATAACTATGGTAAGTCAGTCACTAGTAGTAGTAGTGTCAAGACCAGAACGGAGACAGGACCCACTTGCGTTGCGTTTCTCACAAGTTTTATTGGAAGAATGAGAAAGGGCTGCACAAATGATCCGGTGATTGCTGGACGCGGGAAGCAGGTCTCTCTGAACGTGGAACTGGATCTTCCGTGGCGAGCAATGGCGGTCTCAGGAACAGAAAATGGGTCAGTAGCCGGGACAGGAGAGCAAAAACGTGGTTGGGGTCGTAAGCGATTCGTAAGCCAGGAAAGGAGAGTAGACGTGGTCGGGGACAAAAAGAGGTCGAAAGCCGGGACGGGAGAGTAGACGTGGTCAGGATCAAAAACGGGTCAAAGCCGGAAAAAACAAGTGGGAGTCAGGGTCGTAAAAGGCTTGCCCAGTGTTAACTGAGGTTCGCAGACGGACTGACAAAAGGGGACGGATAGGAGTGAGTTTAAATAGGGACAGGGGGCCAATAAGAGTCCGAGGCAGTTGGCAGCAAAGGAGCGGGCACAGGTGATTCACATCGGTAGTCATGACAAGTAGGACTATTGGCAAATACAGTGATCCTCGGTTATTGTGGTTAATAGGAACCAGAGTCCCCTGCGAAACAGTTAAAATCCGCAAAGTAGTGTTAACTTACTTCAGGACTGAGAGTATATGTCTGTAACAAAATAACAGCTATAGATCTACAAATAAAAACACATAACACAGAAATGCACAAATGTACAACAAAGTTGGAGGGCTAGCTGCACACTAGCATAAAGTGTCCTCGAATTGAGCTCTGTCTACGTGATGATTAAAATACAACCAAGTTCCTTAAAACTTCATATAATAGACGAAACCCGGTGTTGTCTCGGCTTCACATGTGCTAGAATCGGCTTTGCAAGTTGTAGCTCCAGGTCATCCGTTTCATTGGTAATCGATCTGGCGTTGCAGGGGTGGCTTAAAAGAGTTGTTAGCCTAACTGTAGCAGCAGGCTGGATCTGCAGGCTCGCTATTGGGTTCTCCCCCGATGTCACCTCAGTAGCTTCACCAACCCCAAAATAATCCATGGAATGATCATCATTTTCTTTGCACTCTTCTCACTTTTCTCTGAGTCCAATTTAATTTTTTTTTCAATGTAATGAGCCTCTAAAAGCTAGCAGTTGCCATGCTTCTCAGTTTGTTTTGATTTAGAGACATTGATTTGTGCGCCCGCCCCGCTGATTGACTGACAGCATACACCAGCCCATCACAGTCATGTACGCTGACAGTCTCGACCACCCAATACACACATACACACACACAAACACACACACTCTCAGGACCAAAACAGGAAGCAGAACCCACTCGCGTAACGTTGCTCACAGTTTATTGGGGAAAAGATAAAGGAGCGCACACTCGATCCGGAGATCGTTGGTCGCGGGGAGTAGATTGCTCGGAACGCTGAAGTGGTAAAAATCAAACAGATCGTGGCGAGAGCAAAGCAGGAGCAAAAACACAGAGTTTCTCAGAGCTTGACGTGTCAAAAGAGTTTTGCAGACGCTCCGACCAAAGGTGACTCATAGGACAGCGTTTAAGTAGTGACAGTGAGCAATCTGTCAACGAGCTTCAGCTGGTGTCCATGGGCGGGGCCAATTTGGCGCCATGGCAACCGTGACAGAAGCTGGCGCCACACGGTGGGAACCAATTGGGCGCCATGGCAACCGTGACACACACACACACAATCTGCCTCGTGATAGCATTTGCTGTATGCTATCTTACCATAATGCACGATAAATTGACATCAATGACAATAAAAATTCAATACAAAATCTGTGAAGCAGTGAACCGCCAAAACCTGGGAAGAAGCGAGGGGTCTGAGTACTGTTTTGGACTATTGTTGGTTTTCTTTTTCTCAGCCCCATTAATCAAGCTGCCCGCTGCTCCGTCCGAGCCGGTGATCACTCCGGAGTGGACTTCAGAAACCGTGCATTTGAAGTGCAGCTTCTCCAGCAGTTTCAACAACTCCACCATCTCACTGGGCCACGTGGTAGCCTGGACCCGGGTCTTACCTCAGGGCCAGCGGGAGGAACTCAAGCAGGAGATCACCATCCAGACTTGGGCGCTGATCGAGTTGGACGGCATTAACCTCCGTCTGGGAGACAAGGTTAGGCCACACCTTATGGGTCTAAAACATCCATCGATTTTCTGCACCGCTTATCCTCAGTAGGGTCGCGGGGATGCTGGAGCCCATCCCAGCTATCTTCGGGCAGTGGGCAGGGGACACCCTAAACTGGTTGCCAGCCAATCACAGGAGACACAGGGACAGACAAATCACTCGCTCATTCACACCTAGGGACAATTTGGACCGGCCAATTAACCTGACATGCATGTTTTTGGAATGTGGGAGGAAAACCAGAGTGCCCGGAGGAAACCCACGCAAGCACGGGGAGAACATGCAAACTCCACACAGGAAGGTTCGATCTCATGACCTCAGAACTGTGCCGCACACGCGCTAACTACTGCGCCGCCGTGCTGCCCGGGTCTAAAACAGGGGCGGGAAAACATTTGAGTTTTGGGCTGCATTGGGTTACAGTTTTTGACAGATAAATTGGGTTAAGAGGAAAAAATTATTGATCGATTTTATTTTTTTGTCGCTGCTGATGAATAAGCTCGAATCCATTATCTTGTGGTTGTGGATCCCTTTACACTCGGGTCGTAGAGACACCGTTTCTGTGGTGTGTCTTGGGCAAGTACAACCTGTTGGCGCCCATCCCTCTCCAGGCCAACCTTTACAATAGATGAGGAAAAAGGAAGACAACAAACAACAAATTTATATTAGTAGTACTTTGGTTACCATGTATTGTCACTATATTTTCAGTTTTTTCATTTGTCGAGCCGCATTATTAAGCATGTGGCCCGCAGGCCGTAGTTTACCCACCGCTGATCCAAAAGCATAAAAGTTGTCCATTTTTGTCAATATTTTTGTTTTGAATGAATATTTTTTTCTCAGATTTACTGCTCCGTCTACAGCTTCCTTTTGGACTCCCCAGATGTCCATAGCGCTTCTGTGGAAAGTCAAGAGTTCTTTGCTGGGATGCAGGTACATTTGAGTTTTTTTACTTCGTCAACCTCATGTGTATTTTTGTAACTTCTTTGGAAGAGTGCAGAATTAGACAATATTTAGCAGTTGTCATGAATACCAATGTGAATCACCTGTGCCCGCTCATTTGGCGCCAACCGCTGTGGGTTCTGATTGGCTCCCTGTCCCTATTTAAACCCAGTCCTTTCAATACCCTGTTGTCAGTCTGTCTGCGAACCTCTGTTTATACAAGGCAAGCCTTTTTTTTTTACCCTGACTCCCGCCTGTCCTGTTTTTGCTCCCGTTTGTCTCCGGCTACGACCTGTTTTGATCCCAACCACGTCTGCTCTCCCATCCCGGCTTACGACCCGTTTCTGACCCCGACCACGTTTTTGCTCTCCTGTCCCGCCTATTGATCTGTTTTTCCGTTCCTGACACCGCCATCACCCGCTACGGAAGATCCACTTCTGTATTTGGATCGCAATCCGATTGCGAGAGCGACCTGCTTCCCGCGTCCAGCGAGCATCGGATCGTGGGCGCAGCCCTTCCTATTTCTTTCAATAAAACTTGAGAAACGTTACGCGATTGGGTATACCCTTCATACTGGTCGTGACAAAGCCCAAGCTCTATTGTTCTTGTTTTTGATTTTTGTAAAGTAAAATTTTCCACCAAAAAGGCAATCCAGAGGAACCTAAATATGTTTTGTCATGATTACTTTTTTAAAATTTAATTCACAAACAAAACAAGTACTGTGTTGGTTTACAAACCAGTGTGATTGTTAAATGGGCATTTTGAGAAGATAGTGTTAATTTTACTCTAACTTGGGTAACTCTTATTTTGTTAGTTAGAATTTTGTTAAAATGAGATTTATGGAATTTGTAACCTCTTTTACTTGCGACAGCCACCTCTGGCTTGTGTCATCATTAGTTTTTTTGAGCACCTTCATGATGCGCGTGGACAATTTAAACAAAACTGGGATGTCGGACAGGGATGTGAGGGCAAAAGAATTACCGTATTTTCCGCACTATAAGGCGCACCGGGTTATAGGGCGCACCCCGAAAAAATAGTTTTTGGTCCTATTTTTGACATACATAAGACGCACCGGATTATAAGGCGCTACAATGGGAACGTCAACAAAACAGTCAGATAGTTCAGTCCAACTGATTACCCCCTTAACATTCCGGAGAGCTTGCAAAGACGCAAATAGGTGTCGAGAACACGTGCGGATGCGGTGTCCGTACGATGTCACTCAAATGCATCGTTCCATCATTCGGAAGGTTAAAGTCTTGGGATTCAAGAAATGCCAACCATTCCTTAATATCAATTTTCTTTTTCGCTCGCAACTTTACTGTGCATATGACAATAAACACTTGAATTGAGTTTAATTTAAAAATAGACACTCCATTCCATCCATTATCTGCACCGCTTATCACAGAAACATCGAGTTCAGTCTGAAACAAGATACAGGGACAATATAAAATCCGGAGTAGCTCACCGAAGTTGTTGTGTTCATAATAATGTGCAGCCAATGTCCTCTTATATCCGTGAGGGTAGTAAATCCAGGAGAATACAATATTTACAAATACAGAATAGAAAAAAATGCTTTTTCTATGCCGTCAGCCACATGCTATACACATTCATCTTTTTCGGCCAATTGCGGCTTTGTTTCGCCGTTTAAGCCAATGCCAGCCTGTAAATGATAAAAAGGATCCGCCCCTTGACCTCCGAATAACTTTAGCCAATAGTGATCGATTCAACTGATGATTGACACATCTTTTTCGGCCAATTGCAGGCTTTGTTTGCCGTTCAAGCCAATGCCAGCCTGTAAATGATAAAAAGGATCCGCCCCTTGACCTCCGAATAACTTTAGCCAATCGTGATCGATTCAAATGATGATTGACACATTGGTTAGCCAATGAAACGCCGGTAAATAAATCCCAGCATACACCGCGTACTACTTGGCGTTCGGGGGAAAATCTAGTCGGCGGCTGCAAGTTAGTTGGAAAACTTTGCAATTTTAAAATTGATCCATAAATAAGGCGCACTGTATTATAAGGCGCATGGTCAGCTTTTGAAAAAAATAAAGGCTTTTAGGTGCGCCTTATAGTGCGGAAAATACGGTATGCCTTACGAGGTATATCTATCGTAATAAATGCAACATTGAGACTGTACTGTATTTATTGTCCAACAAAACGTGCATTGATCTGGTAAATTAGCAAAGGGCTACCTGGCGTAATTTGGGTTAATTTTTGATACGATAGGGTAACCAGCAGGATTGATAGAGTTTCAAGGCCAGTTGGAACTAAGTAAAAGCACTAAAAGATATCCTCCCCCCCAAAAAAAAGAATTAAGTTACTTGCTATTCTTGTTATGAAATAAAAGACATTTCATTATTTTCGCTTGGGGCCATTGGTGCGTGCATGAAAAGTAGTAATGCACGTACTAGTTTACTTAAAGCAAGTAGTTGTGCGTGCGCGCTGTGGATATACTTCCGCCCGTTCCTACCGCTCACCCAATCAAATTGCTCATCCAGTTTTTAGGTGATTACAGTTTGTTATATGGGTTTTAATCATAAAGTGCATTAACAATGAACATAGATTGTTTAATTAGCTTCCATTTAAAGGCTTCCTTTGCGATTTCCAGCCAAAATGGGGTCTGTTGGTGTGACACGTTGATTGTTACCGTAGTTAAAATTTGTCCTTAAAACTCTGCTCTTTATGTAATAGACGAAACCCGGTGTTGTCTCAGCTTGCACGTAGCACAATCGTCTTTGCATGTAACAACACAGTAAATAGTTTTAATTCCATTTTTTCATCGATCCAGATGTTCCGGTACTAATGAAAAGAGCCATAGGTTTTTGACACTTAATATAGACGTTTTCCTGTTCATTTAAAAGAGTTAGAATATACATTCAAAACAGTTAAAAGTTTGATATTTCGATTTTTCTCAGGTGTCCATGCGTCCATGCGAGTGCTTGAACGGAGGCTCGTGTGAGAGCGAGATCACCAGTAGTGGCGGGTACAAGTGCGCCTGCCCGGGTGGGTTCAAAGGTCAGCGATGTGAGGTGGCCATAGACGATTGCAACCCTAATCCTTGCAGGAAAGGACGCTGCGTGGACGGGCATGACTCCTTCACGTGCATCTGCCCACTTGGGATGAAAGGTGACCTCATACATGCCTTCATCTAAATCAGTGCTTTTCAATTATTTTCTGTCACGCCCGCCCTCGAAAGAAGAAATCCTCTCGCACCCCCAAGATTGGTCTTTTTTGTTAGTGATCACATGATATTATCATGAAACAGAACAGGAGGAGGACACAGATGTGTAACGTTTCTCACACAATCTTTATTTTACGGGAATGGGGCAGTCATGCACATTAACACAAACGCCAGTGATTCGGCAATCGCTGGGAGGAAGAAGAAAGACAGAAGTTTGGCGTGGAACAACAGGAAGCCAGAGACCAACGAGATCGATACCAGTTACACAAGCAGATACCGGACAGATGGTGTCGATACCGGACGGAACAGGACTGACAGGATTGATAACAGATATAGTAGACTTGAGACAGAGATCAGACAGGAACGATACCAGACACTGGAGACTGGAGACGATATCAAAACAGGACGAAATAGACTGGATCGATACCAGACGGGATACACAAACAGGATACTGGACAGAGTCAAACCACACGTCTTCCGGGTTGCAGAGGTTCGTTGACGGACTGACAAAAGGGTGAGTGAGAGCACTGAGCTTAAATAGGAGGGAAGCCAATCAGTCAACGAGCCGCAGCTAGAGCCAAACGGGCGGGGCCAATTGGGCGCCATGGGCAACCGTGACAGATATGGGTGGCGACAAAACAAGGATTACTCAATATTGGTGATAACACGTCACCTCCGTCCATACCAACCTACTCCTTTTGGAACATTTTTTCTGACATTTTTGCTTTGTGCTGTCCACTGCCAACATTTTTAACACAGCAAGCACACCAGTTTTTGCTCATCTCCCTCCGTGGTCACAGTGAAGAACTATGTACGCTTCATCTTAGCTTTCGGGAGGGCGTTTTTGTTTGCCTTCACCCCATTTCTCTTTGCCTCTCTTCGCATCCGTGTTGAATATTTTTTTCATGGGGTCACTTGAGGGTTTGCTACACTATGAGTCTACACTTCATACTCGACGCTTATACTCTGTGTTTAATGCACTGCGTGGAGGCTAAATATAAACAAAACACCCTTCCAATGAGAACGCCACTGCGTTCTAGTGTAGTGGAAGGGCAATTGCACTTTATTCTGGGAAAATTAAAAATAAAAAGGTTCCCCAAAGTCAATGGTGCCCGCGCCCCCTTTGACGGAGCTTGTCCTTTTAAGGCTCGACTCTGTGTGTCTATTTTACCTTGTGATTTCAATGCTGGTGGTGTCTTCTAGGTGGAACGTGTCAAGAGGACGTGGACGAGTGCATCTCTCGTCCATGCTTCCCCGGGGTGGGCTGCACCAACACACAGGGATCTTTCTCTTGTGGACTCTGCCCACAGGGATACACTGGCAACGGCATTGTGTGCACTTGTGAGTCATCTTGCAGTTTTTATATGGTGCAGTTTTGCATGTTCTCCCTGTGCCTGTGTGCGTTTTCTCCAGGCACTTCAGTTTCAGCCAGCATTCCAAAAACATGCATGGCAGGTTAAGTGGCAGGTCCAAATTGTACCTTGACATAAATGAGAGTGTGAATGTTTGTTTGTCTATGAGACTTGTGATTGGCTGGCAATCATTTTGGGGTACCCCACTGCCCGAAGATGTCCGGGATGGGCACCAGAACCCTCGCGATCCCGGTGAGGATAGGCAGTTTAGAAAATGGATGGTTGGATAGATTCTTAAATTAATTAAAATGATCCATGTGTGTGTTATTATTTCAGTATTATTGATTGCAATAGAGATTTATTAGTGTTTTCAAATACATTTTTCGTGATGATATTTTCACAATTTACATAATATTTCTTTATTATTTTACATGAGAAAATCAGTATAACATTTTAAAAATACAAAACTGAATTCAAGTTACTCTACTTCCTATACTTAATTTTCTGCAAATTAAATATATTGTATTTTCTCTCAAGAAGACTGTAAAGTTGGAACAAATTTTATTTAAAATTTGATTCATTGTGTCAAGAACCAGAACAGGATCAGGACCCAAACACGTGACGTTTTACACAAGCCTTTTATTTGACGAGAAATGGGCAGTCATGCACGTTAGGCAGCGGTCTGGCATGGAAAGACAGGAAGCCAGAGACCGACAAGATCGATTCCAATTGCCCGATTAGATATCGGACAGATGGGGTCGATACCGGACAGGACAGGACAGACAGGATAGATAATGAATCGGGGTATCAAAAATGGCGTCAGGAACAGGAGAAACTAAACGGGAACGAAAACTGGAGAAAATAATAAACAGGACAAAAATAGACGGAAACAAAACTGGAAACCGATATTAAACAGGACAAAATAAACGGGAACAATACCGGAGAGTAAATACCAACAGGACCGAGTCGAAACCCACGTCTTGCGGGGCAGAGGTTTGTTGATGGGCTGACAAAGGAAGCGTGACAGGACTAGGTTTAAATAGGAGGGACCTGGGAATCTGTCAACGAGCCGCAGCTGGCGCCACACGGGTGGGGCCAATTGGGCGCCCTGGCAACCGTGACACTTTGTCAATATTAATATCTTAATTGTTCTGAAAACGATTTAATTGACTTTATGTTATTCTTTAATTAATCTTATTTTCTAAAAATGATTGTATAGCTGTGGAAGGGACAGTGACAACAGCGAAGGAGCCAGCGTTCCACCTAAGGCCTCGAGTCCCTCCACCCTCGCCCTGCTCCCGCGGCCCATGTTATCCTGGCGTCCAGTGCTTCCAGAGCCCCTATGTGGCTGCTGGCTTTGTCTGTGGACCCTGCCCAACTGGTTTCTATGGCAACGGGACCACTTGCTTACCATCAGGTATGAATTACTGCATGATCTCAATTGGTGGTCCACTCTATGTCATTTTTTCTAACTCGCAGTTCTTCGCAGGTGAGGCGGCTGAGGAAATTCCAAGCGGCGGACCGGAATCGGGCAGGGAGACGACGCGTACCGCCTTCTCTTCATTTTCATCGTCACCCAACTCATCCAGAAGCCCCTCCGATAGAAACACAAGACCAGGGGTCACAGTTGCAAATCCACAGACTGTTTGGTCTTCTGCTTTGCCTATTCTGGAGAAACGCTGCCCTCATGGATATGCAGGAGATGGAGTCACGTGCAAAGGTTTGAATAAAAAAAGTAATGATCTTTAATATCATTTCACCACCAGTATATCCAGTTTGTTTCCTTCTGCAAAAAACAGCTGGTTTTACATTCACAGCCTAATACAAAATGTATTACTATTATTTCATCTAATTAATAGCAATGTATATTTCTCGAATTTTCAATTCCTGGTGGTCAAATGGTCACAACAGCACTTCAGATACCTCTTTAGCGGATACTTGTAAATCTCTACTAAAAAGCAAGGGACACCAACGTTTATATTTGGTCTACCAGACGGCACATCTATCTATCTATCTATCTATCTATCTATCTATCTATCTATCTATCTATCTATCTATCTATCTATCTATCTATCTATCTATCTATCTATCTCTATTAATGGTAGCATTTGTCAAAATATTCCATTACAAATGGTAAAGATATGGTTGCTTGCGGTCCAAAATGTTTCAATAATGTTTTTCTCAATAACACTGCAATACTTAGCGATAGTGTGTAGATTTGTCGGTTAAACAAAACTAAATAGTGTCCCTGCGATACTTTTGTAGACCACTAGAGGAACTCCTAGAGCAGGAGTCACACACGTTGTTTAAACTGAGAGCTACTTTTTGTTACTGATTGGCACAAAGGGCTACCATTTTTATGTACTTTTCTGAAATAACAACTTATGTTATTACTGTGTAGTTACCATGTAATTACCAGGTTGTAACTTGAATTTAAGTCAACCATTAAGATATTCTGTTCGTTAGAAATCAAATTGACCAGAAAATAGCAATGACCTTGAACTGGTGGGTTATTCACAGAACATCTCCGTGGGCTACTTAGGTGATCTTCGGGGGCTACCTGGGGCCCTCAGGCATCACCTTAGAGAAGTTGGGTCTAATTTTTGTGGCTAGGCTAAGAAGAAATCGAATATATGGCAATATATAACACTGTTTACTGTGCTTACTGGGAATAAAGCCACCGTTTTTACCTTTGTGCAGCCGTGTGCAGATTTCAATGCGGCAGAAACATGGAGTGTACGCGGCCCAACACGTGCACCTGCAAGGAAGGATACACGGGATACAACTGTCAACAGGGTAAGCCACAGATTGACGGAACCTGTAACAGTTGTCCCCAACCTTTTCAAGATTCAGCCCAAGATCGCCATTAAACATATTTTTACTTTTTCCTAAATAGTAATTATCAAAAAAATCACCAATTGCAACATTGAAAGAATGAAAGAAACTTTATTTTAAACATGAAAAAAAAGTCGAAAACAATGTTAACGTGACGTATCTGAAAAGGAAAATGATTTAATCTTACCCCTTGGGATTTTTTAATAGCTGTGAATTTACATTAAAACACCTCATGAATCTACATATTTACATAGGTTTAATAATAACATCAGTGTTAATTACAAAAACTATAATAGTAAATTTAAATCTACTATGTAATCATATGTAATAGTGGAGAGTCCTTCTAACATTGCACTAACATTACATCTTACACTCTTGTCGCTATAACATCCATCGATCCATCCATCATCTGCACCGCTTATCCTCAGTAGGGTCGCGGGGGTGCTGGAGCCCATCCCAGCTTTCTTCAGACAGTGGGCAGGGGACATCCTGAACCGGTTGCCAGCCAGTGGCAGGGCACAACTCACTCTCATTCACACCGAGGGACAATTTGGACCGGTCAATTGACCTGAAATGCATGTTTTTGAAATGTGGGAGGAAACCAGAGTGCCTGGAGGAAACCCACGCAAGCACGGGGAGAACATGCAAACTCCACATGCGGAGGTTGCGGTTGCCGGACTTGATTCCTGCACCGCAGGGCTGCGCTCCTACCACACAACCACCGTGCCACCCACATTAATACAATACATATGAAGTGTATCAATGACATTCATAACATAATGTAAAAGTAAAAGAACTTTAATCTATGAATAAATATAACAGTTTTCTCGTTTTTCATCTGGTTTGTGTGGACCAGATCCCCCTGTGATGCACAAAACCTGCAAAGCAGTGCAACCAGACCATGAAATCACGTTCTCTAACTGCATTTCACGGCTATACACAACATTCCTGACGCCATTCTTTTGTTTTTCACATGTTCCCCAAGCTGTTTGCCGGCCGGACTGTAAGAATCGAGGCAAATGCGTGCGCCCCAATTTGTGCGAATGCCCCTTGGGCTATGGCGGCCCCATTTGCGAGGAAGGTAAGCATCAGCACAAGTTTTTTTGACCAGGGGTCTCAATCTCAGGGCCCGCGGGCTATTTATGGCCTTCAAGTTGATAGGTTGGCGGTGTTTCCCATATAAGATCAGATTTTTAAAAACATTTTTTAATTGATTTGAGTGTTTTTATCCGCTGAGCAGAGGAATGAGGGTTTGGGGGGGGACTGGTTTAAGAGAGATTTTTTTGGTTTGAACAATTTTATTGACACTAGTAACAGCAAATAAACAATGTGAGGTCTGAACAGTTTTTCTCGACAATCTTAACAGCAATTAAGCATGTTCACGATTTCGTTATTCCTGACAATATGACGTTTTAACAATATTTTTAACAGCAATTAAACACACAATTTCATTATATCATATCCCAACAATATGAGTTTTTATCGACACTTTTAACAGCAAATAAATACTTCTTGGAGAGATAGCAATACGAAGGACAAAAAGAAAATTTAAGAAAAGGAGTCAAAGCAGGAAAATGGTCCCTTATTTGGACTTATTCTAATGATTCATGGCTTCAAAACATTGTGCAGTCTCTATCATTTAGAGAAGAATCGTTCATAGCTTAGCACTTTGTGCTCCAAAATGCCAATATTCAGTCGAGACTAAAGATATTATTTTTATTACAGACATTTCAATTTATCATTTTGTGTGTTTTTTCAAGGTTCTGTGTTGTTTCATTTTACATTGATTGGAAGTTGAATTGTAACTAGTTAAAAGTTCTGTTATTTTTTTGTAGCACTGAAGAGTTATTATTTTTATATTTTATTTTGTTGTTTGTTTTTCAGGGATTCTGTATTGCTAGACATTAAAGTTGCTTAGTATAAAAAACTTTAAATTACTTAAATTCATTGTAGAGAGAAAAAATAAAGGCAAGAAACAAATGGAAGGTCGTTTACATAGTAGATTTGGATAATGCCCTGCTCAATTTCTTCTTACTGTTCAGTCAATTGGCACATTTGAGAGTGACCATATCTCATTTTATTGTGTTTTTGTTGGTTTTATTTCCGTTTTCTGCCCATAACAATGGATCCTGTGAAAGTTAGTGATACAGGGAAGGAAAAGTGGAAAACGGTGACAACAACAATTGAGTTGAAGGAAGAAACAGTTGTTGAATACTAAAATGTGTCAGGAACGGAACGGAAACACGACCCAATTGGGTTATGTTTCTCACAAGTTTTATTGAAGGAAAGAGGAAGGGCTGCGCCCACGATCCGGTGTATGCTGGACACGGGAAGGAAGTCGCTCTCATAATCTGATTGTGATCCGAACACGGAAGTGGATCCTCCGTAGCGAGCGATGGCGGTGTCAGGGACGGCAGAATGGGTCAGTAGCTGGGACTGGGAAAGCAAGGCTTGGTCGGGGTCATAAACGAGTCTCACTCAAGGACTGAACAGCCTGTACCAATAGTTTGGTACCCCAAACTTCTATGGAGCCTTTTCAGTGAATATTTCTCAAGAAAACCAAGCATAAAGTCTGATAGGGATGACACCCATTGACCTACTGTTTCATGCAAGAACATTACAACACTGCTCCTTGTCAGGACCAGAACAGAAACAGGTCACACTTGCGTTACATTTCTCCCAAGTTTTATTGGAGGAAAGAGAAAGGGCTGCGCCCACGATCCGGTGTTCGCTGGATGCGGAAGCAAGTGGCTCTCGTATTCGGATGGTGCTCCGTAGCGAGTGATGGCGGTGTCAGGGACGGAAAAAACAAGCCGGTAGCTGGGACAGGAGAGGAAACGTGGTCAGGATCAAAACGGGTAGTAGCCGGAGACAGACGGGAGCAAAAACAGGACAGGTGGGAGTCAGGGTCGTAAAAGGCTTGCCCAGTATACACTGAGGTTCGCAGACGTACTGACAACATGGGACTGACAGGAATAGGGTTCAAATAGTGACAGGGAGCCAATCGGAACTCGTGGCGGTTGGCGCCAAATGAGCGGGCACAGGTGATTCACATCAGTAATCATGACAAAAATGTACCAGTGTCTGTCATTTAAGAGATGCTGAAAGATATATATTTAACGTTTAACCAGTATATTAACTTTTTAAATACATAATTAATTAACTATTGACAAATATTTTGAATTTATTTTAATTTGTGGCTATTTGCAAGCAGTTTTAGGGGGTGGCTTATATGTAATACAGGCTTATATACAGGGTTGGGTAGGGTTACTTTAACCAGACATGGGACCAAGTCACACATGTGCAAGTCTCAAGTAAGTCCCAAGTATTTTTTTCTTGGGCAAGTCAAGTCAAGTCAAGTCACAGGCTGTGTCAAGTCAAGTCAAGTCAAGTCCTGTAATAGGTCAAGTCAAGTCCAAGTCAAGTCACCTTTGGCGTACTGTTGTAATTTTAGCTTCAGAATCTGATCTTAATAAAGTGAAAGGCAATATATAAGAAATCAAGTAATCATCCTTGGCTAATGTGCCTAACCTGTAATAAAATATTTGTATCCTAAATACTCATGTTCAGTAAAATACATCATAGACTCAAACAAACAGTGATATCGTCAGTATTTGGTATTTATTGACAGAAAAAGTGATCTGTAGATCGAAACCCAAACTTTTACTTTTTTTTTACTTTTACAAAGTAACAATAACAGCTAAAACAAATACTAACTTACAGAGGATTAAACTGTCACATTTCTCTTGCTCTTTTCTTTGCAGATTTCTCTCTCACACGCTTTCTGTCACTCACTCAAACAGTATATCCATAAGTCAATCCCTTTTTATGAGGAAACAAATAACAGCTAAAACAAATAGCTTATTATTATTAAACTTTGTTACATTTCTCCTCTCTCTCTCACTCACACACTCACACACACTCACACACTCTCACTCACTCACTCACTCACTCACTCACTCACTCACTCACTCACTCACTCACTCACTCACTCACTCACTCACAATGACACAAATTAACTCACTCACTCAGTCACTGTATATCCATCAGTCATTCCCTTTTTACAAGGTATTGCATTTGCAAAATAGAAGATTAGACAGGGTCTTATCTGCAAGCCGAGCTCGATGGGGTCTCATAATGATTCCACCATGGCTGAAGACTCTTTCCACTGGGGAACTTGAGGCTGGCACTGACAAAGCTTTCATTGCAACAGGAAAAAGGGCAGGGAGGACAGCCCTGTTTGCGTCCCAGAAGGACAGACAAGGCTGCCCACAACAAAGAGAAAAATAGTTATTTAGTTGTGTCTCTGGGTTGGTGGTTGGGTCCTGCTTGCGGCGTTTTTTGTAGCCTGAGAATAGGCCAGTGCTGTCTTCTTGCTGGCTTTCGCTTTCCTCCTCTAGGAATTCAGGACTCTGGGATGTTGTGTGAGGTTGCACCTCACGTAGAATCAGATCTAATTAAAACAAAGAAAAAAAAGGGCAAGCGTAAGATCTCATGAGCATTATTCAAAATTGAACATCCACAGTTTGATACGCTTGCAAAATCATCTCTAAAATGGATTATAATACTCATATAACTGTTTTGAATTACATTTCCATAATTTGATAATGGTGACACGCCTAAGTGTACATCACGTTAAAAAAAAAAAATCCACTGACCTTTTACCATGTCAACAATGTTATTCTTGACATCATCGGTGACAAGCACATCATGCTGAAGCCACATCATGGAGAAAGCCGGGTCCAGGACAGCTGACCTGATGTAGACTGGGTCTGCAAATGGCAGCTCTTCCCCTGATGCAGCTGACAACATCTTCACATTAACGAAGATTCCCCGGAACCGTTTCTTCAAAGAGAATTGCAGGCTATGGATCATGCTTCCCAGGAAGCGCACTTGCGGCTTGAGTCTTTCCAAGTGGTGGTTAAGAGACAATACACAGGGGAGGACAGAGCTAATCGTCACAATCTTCTCTCCCTGAGTAAGATCAGTGGCCTCTGCAAATGGCTGTAGCACATCACAAAGTTCCTTCATCAAGTTCCACTCCCTAATTGAGAAGACCAGCTCACTGTGTCCCGTGTTCTGAACAACACTGCACAAGTCCTGGTGACTGAATGAGAGCACTGCCTTGACTTGTCGGAAAGTTGAATTCCACCGTGTGTTTACAGCAGCGGGTATCCCTCGCTGATCAAACTTCTCCTCAAACGCATCTTTAAAGGTGCTGGATGTATGCAAGAGAGAGCTAAGCTTGGAGCATTTTGCAAAGGAACTGTTCATGATCCGTGCATCCTTGAGACCATCACCAACAGCTAACTGCAGAGTATGCGCAAAGCATTGCTGACGTTTAGGGCTTCCTCTGTTGATTGTGCGGTCCACAGTCTCCCAGTCACCTCTGGAGAGGTCTTCCCACAATTCTTCATCATCCAGATTGTCATCATCGGTTACTTCGTCATCTTGATCCTTCGGAAAACAGACTGAAAATGCTCGCTTCATATTCGCAGCATTATCACAGATTATGAAGTCGAGTTTTTTCCGAATGCCATAATCCTCACACAGGGAATCAAAGGCTTCAGCAATGCGCTCTCCTGTGTGAGATCCCTTGAATCTGCTGCATGCCAGCAGGTATGACTTCAGCATGACTCCTTCTGAGGTTGTTAAGACATGGCCAGTGACTCCCAAAAAGCCGCGCATCCTCCTATCTGACCAAATGTCTATGGTAACCGACACATGGTCTACACCAGCAAGAATCACTTTGATCTTTTCTTGCATGTCTGCAACAAGTGATTCTATTGTTGAAGTTATTGTTCTGCGGCAGATAGGCTGGTATTTGGAGTCGACCACAGACATGAAGTGCCTGAAATGTTTATTTTCCGTCATTGAAAGGGGCATGCTACATCCAATCACAAGATCTGTAACAATAGCATTGGTTATGGACTTCTGTTTGGGATGATTTGCTGAATATGCTTCCAGAGGACGAGACTGGATGAACTGTGATATTGCAGGCTGTGTAGTATCAGTGCAGGCGTTTCTTGTCCTTTCATACTCTGCATATCTGTGAAGCAGATGCAAAAACAAGAATGAGATGTCCTGTATGGTTGGGCAGACATGAAATCATGACATATGGTTAAAAAAACAGTTGTTTGAAACTTTCTGTATTTTTTTTTATCTATCTTCTGGATGATATTACTTAATATCAAATCAACTGTAACTGAAGCTTTTACCACATTTTTTTACTTTTTTATGCTCATAAAGCTGGTATATCTTAACCATGTGATAGTTAATAAATAAAACAATTTATTTAACATTTCCAACCATGAAATCAAAATTTTTAAAGAAAATAATGAGCTAATATTTATTTTTATACTAAAAAGTTACTAAAAAAAAACTACAAAAAAAACTTCCATAATTGTCGACTTAGTGGTCTTAATTATAAGATTGGATTAACATTATTGTCACTATTTGATTTGGAGACTACTGGCATAACTTTTGATCTAGCCTGCACGATTGAGGCGGTTTTAGCGTGATGACGTTGTAGTCTGATTGGTTGTAGCATAGTCCAGTAGTACACAGAGGCATTTGATCAACGCAGCCTCTCGGATGGTTGGCCAGACTAAACTCGTGTGATGAGTTTATCACACGTTTATCACAGTTTATTAATAGTCGCGATAGCCAGGCTTTATTGTTGCACTTTTATTGCACTTTATTGTTGTCAATGTCTACGCATAGGACAGTGTGGAACGTAATTTCGATTCCGTTTTATGTCAAGTACATTTGAAGGAACTGGCAAATAAAACTGACTTTGACTTGACTATGTACGATCAGCATGCCTGTGAAAAAGAGCGGATCCCCCTGCAGCTGCCGCCAACCCCACACTCTCCCCAATCGTGGAAGGTGCCCTTTTGCCAACACTTCCAAATTATATGCAGATTGAGACTATAACATTAAGGCAAAGACACATTTTTCGCTCCAAAAATAAAATTTTAAAATTTCCGATTCTTTTAAATGGTAAAAAAAACGATTTCGTCTCGACAGCGTTCCATTTTAGTGTTTCCGTAACTGAAATGAAACGTACTTGCGATTGGTTGAAGTCTCCGTGTTGACCAATAAACGCGCTCCTTATAAAGGCGTAGGAGTATGCCATTGTTCATTTCTCACACGTTTTTGCCGAGTGTTTAAAGAAAGATGTCCGAGATCGAACGCAAAGATGCTCCGCGAGTTAAAGAAATTGCTAAGATCGTAAAAAAACAAGTTTCGATCGGACTGGTTAGAGAAGGAATTATCTACAAATGTTGGTGACCCCGACGTGATCCAATGTAGCGAGCAGAGACGGGAGTCGTAAGCGGAGTGTCAAACAAAGGTGCCAACGAAAGCTGCTTTAATGACATTTAAACTGGCGATAACAAAACAAACACGAGAGTGGCTAGAACCGGCCGAATTAAGAGTCCCCCTAGGAACTCGCTAACTAAACAATGGTTCCGTGGGTGAATTATGTACAACCCACTACAGTACTTTCATTTATAGATAACATCTTCTTCTATAACAAAGACATTTATGGTATGTTCTAATATGAGTTACTTTTCATTTGGTCATGATACAATTATTTGTTCATGAAATTTGAACTCTTCAACATGATTTATGTGTTAACTTAGTAATCACATGAGTTAGATATGATGATATTCTCAGTGATAGTTTTTAATAGCAAAGGCAGTCCAATGTTTTTTAATGTGACTGATTTTGAGTTGACTTAAACTGTAATTTTATATGGGATAGTTCAAAATACATTGAAAATGTATGCTGTTGTTTTGTCTATTTCTTTGTCATCTGAGTGCATTGAAAGTACTTAAAAACACGGAAAACCCATGACCTCCGGGGGGCTTCGCCCCACTTCTCCCCCCACCAGGGCACTGCCCTGGACCTAGCTGGGTGCCCGCGGCCCCCAGACCCCCGCCTAATTTTCAGATAATTTCACTTTGGTCAAATCACATCCCTGATTTTTGATCATGTACAGTGCACGTGTCCTTCTCAACTTCACCGCTTAGCCTACCCTATTTTCTCAATTAGACAGCCCGTTTATCCGTAGCTCCTAGCTCAATATGCCTGGCTTGTCTTTTGCGTTACCCGTTGTAGGATAGACGAGGCACTATGAGCACAAATGCATTCGTTTTACTCAAACATACTGCAATGTTTATAAAAGTAAATGAATGAAGCATCATTGACGCAGGTTACGATAACCTCTCGTCTCTGCATAAGAATGTCACAATGATAAACTGAAACCCCCCTGTGCAGCGGCTAAATCGCCCTGCCGCTCACTCTTAGCTAACAACCAAAGAGTAAGCAACTGGACTTTTTAGAGATTGAGCTGTAGATGTTCCTCATGGAAGTTCCTCAAGCTCAAATTAGAAGTCCAGTTGCCTACAACTAAACTGTATGGATAAAATGACCTGGGTGAATGACAATATTCACAGACATTAGCCAACATCCAACTCACCAGATATTAACACATTGACAAACAGATATTAACACTGACAAACACTTACTGGGCAGAATGGCTCTTCAAATGTCGGATGAAATTTGAGGTGGTGGTCTGGCTGTCCGAAATTTTCCCGTTGCAAAATTTGCACTGCGCTGTTCGCCGTTTACCTTCTTCACAGAAGTTTTTGAAGCCAAAAGTTACTACCCTCGGAGCAGACATGCTGACTTCAGGTGGTTGCCGTGGAGGTGTGTGGCGCATGGGCAGAGTGGGCGTGACATGAGAGCGTTTCTCAGCCCGCATCCCGTACTGTAATTGTCAACATTATTTAAATAATGAAATATATATATATATATGAACACGCAAGTCATTCAAGTCATCGTGGCTCAAGTCAAGTCAAGTCCCGAGTCTTAGATTGCCAAGTCCAAGTCAAGTCACAAGTCATAAAAACAGCGACTCGAGTCGACTCGAGTCCAAGTCACTAAGTCTCAAGTCCCCATGTCTGACTTTAACTTGATTACTTTCAATTACTTTTGGATTACTCCAATACCAAATATGTTGATAAAAGACAAAAGAAACTAAATATGAATAAAATGACTAAATTTTGTGCAGGCTTGGGGAGTAACGGAACACATGGAACGGCAAAAATGATGTTGGCAAGCTGTTTGGATTTATTTTCATTTTGTTTCTGTCGCATTTTATGTTCGTTTTGCCGGAGATCAAAGAGATCAAAGCCAGGAGAGAAAGCTTACCACGTGTTGTGAGTGATCATTTTATTCACATTTAGTTTCTTTTGTCTTTTATTAGCATATTTGGTATTGGAGTAATCCAAAAGTAATTGAAAGTAATCCGGTTAAAGTAACCCTACCCAACCCTGCTTATATAGGAGTATATATGATACTTGAAGTCGTTTTGGGTTTGCTGGTCATTTTGTTTTTGGCTTGTTGAGAACCAGTGCTTTAGACCTTATCTAATCTCCTTGTTCTAGTGATTTTTTATTTTTTTTGCCAACTGACTAGCAAGCTGTGACCCTCCATGCCAACACGGCGGCACGTGTCTCGCCCGGAACCTTTGCACGTGCTCTTACGGCTACGTTGGACCCAGATGCCAAATCAGTAAGATATTTCCCTCATCAGTAGTACAGAATCTTTCATATAAATATTTCAATTCCCCTTGTGTGCCAGTGGTGTGTAATCGGCACTGCGAAAATGGTGGAGAGTGTGTCTCACCCGACGTGTGCAGATGTAAGCCGGGATGGAACGGACCGACGTGCAACTCCGGTACGGTGCGACGGTAATTGTCTTGGTGACCAGGGTTGGGTTGGGTTACTTTTACTGGATTACTTTCAATTACTTTTGGATTACTCCAATACCAAATATGATAATAAAAGACAAAAGAAACTGAATATGAATAAAATGACAAAATTTTGTGCATGCTTGGAGAGTAACGGAATACAATGGCAAGCTGTTTGGATTTATTTTCATTTTGTTTCTGTGGCATTTTATGTTCGTTTTGCCAGAGATCAAAGAGATCAAAGCCAGGAGGGAAAGCTTACCACGTGTTGTGAGTCATCATTTTATTCATATTTAGTTTATTTTGTCTTTTATTAGCATAGTTGGTATTGGAGTAATCCAAAAGTCATTGAAAGTAATCCAGTTAAAGTAACCCTACCCAACCTTGTTGGTGCGATGTGTAATAATGATGTCACTGTGTATCAAGCTGAGTGCAGTCCAGTGTGTCTCAATGGAGGAACGTGCATCAAATCAAACGTCTGCGTTTGTCCCGTCGGATTTTACGGCTTACAGTGTCAAATTGGTGAGACTTTACGGAATATTCTGACTTTTTTTATTTTTCATTGATTTCTGGATTCACATGACAAAACTGAATGAAAATATTGAAGGTACAGTAGGACCTCGGTTATCGCGGTTAATGGGGAGCAAAACCACCCGCAAAAAGTGAAAATCCGCGAAGTAGCGACGCCCCTTCAAGAATGCTTAATTTTTTTTTTTTTTATTATTTTATTCTATTATTATTATTTTTTAGACCCGCGAAGCTCTGAACCTGCGAACGTCGAACCGCGAAGTAGCGAGGTCCCACTGTATACAGATAATTAAAGGGACAGTGTGTATCATTTAGCCCAGTGGTATGAAAAACTTAATTTATTAAAAAAACAATATTGATTTAAATAATAAGCAAAAACACATGAATTATCATATAAACATATATATATACAGTGGCTTGCAAAACTATTTGTTCCCCTTTAACTTTGTGACCTTTTGCCACATTTCAGAATTCAAACATCAAGATATAAAACTGTAAATTCTTATGAAGCATCAACAATAAGTGGGACACACTTTATTGGATATTTTAAACCTTTTTAACAAATAAAAACCGCAAAAGTGGGTGTGCAAAATGATTCAGCCCCTTTACTTTCAGTGCAGCAAACTCAGAAGTTCAGTGAGGATCTCTGAATGATTCAATGTTGATCTAAATGACCAACGATGATAAATGGAATCCACCTGTGTGTAATCAAGTCTCTGTATAAATGCACCTGCGCTGTGATAGTCTAAAAGGTCTCTTTAAAACACAGAGAGCACCCGGGTAAAAAATTAGAAGAAAAATGGTGGGGTTTGGTCATTTTAAGTCTCATTTTAAGTAATTTGTATTCTTCCTTGTGCTTTGTAGCACTCTTTTTCAGTTGGACTACACAATACCTGTAAGGGTCAAATAATACACACTGTGAATATATGATCAACACAGGTATAAAAGGTTTAAATATTTCTGTACATTTACCTCATGATACTTCATCCAGTATATCTCAATATATTTGATTTTTCCCCTTTACATCGACAAAAGAAGATCAAATTATTATTCTTATTGTAATTTTCTTAAGGGTTTGAATTATAATAATACGGATTTGAATTGATATTGTTCTAATTTTTCTTTTTTTTTTTAAAACTACAATATGTATATTTTATTATGTCTTTCTTATTTTGAAGAGACGAAAAAGATCTTGTTATATTTTCATGTTTTTTTCTGGAGTAAAAATGAATATCAACTCCTACCGGGATAGACAGGATTGATATCAAAACAGGATATCGAAAATAAACAGGACAAACTAGACGGGAGCGAATCTGGAAACCGATATTAAACAGGACAAAATAAACGGGAACAATTACCGGACAGGAAATACCAACAGGAAACAGGACCGAGTCAAAACCAGCGTCTTGAGGGGCAGAGGTTCGTTGGCGGACTGACAAAGGAAGAGTGAGAGCACTGTGCTTAAACAGATCGAAAGTCATTCTGTCAACAAGCCGCAGCTGGCGCCACACGGGCGGGGTAATTGGGCACCATGGCAACCGTGACACATATGGCTAAATAGTAATTTCATTATCAGTATTTATTTGTAAGGCATATTGATTAACTCCAATATCATACATTTTACAATATAATAATGTACCGGTAAATGCAAATATTACATTTCATTTGGACTCTTAATCATTAAATACGTATTACGTCATAAGTTAAAAACTTTGAGGTTCTCCAATTTGTTACTGCCGCTAAGCAATGTTCCCTCTAATTTTCCATGGGTCTGAGCGTTCACACAAAGTCGGTGAGCAACGCTTGAAACAACAGTGAGCAACCATAATTACAAGTGTGGCAAGATAATTAATTATCAAACATGTCCAAAACTTGACATCAAGTTCCATTTTTCTGAGTTTCCGGCAATGCAAAATGATTTTTCTCTTTTGAATGAATTGACTCATGTACTATTGCAAAGGTTGTACGGCCTACAAACGTCGTGTGTTCTTACAATTCTTCCACAAGATTTCCATTTCTTTTTATTTCCTGATATATTTTGTCGCATAATATTAACATTTTTAGGGACTTATTTAGTCGGTTGTAAGATACAGAACTGTACTCAATCATATTTTAGTGGAAGTACAATGTTGGCAACAAGATTCACTTGATATAATTGGAATTGTTTTTTTCTACTTTTTTTAAATTCCTTTAAAAAAAATCTGATTGTGTTTATTTTTTCCGAGCTGTTACTTTTTTCTTTTCGTTCTCTATTTACTTTTTTCCTAGATTTCTTTCTTTTCTTTTTTCTGTCTTTTTTCTAAATGTGGCAGTGGCTCAGGAGGTAGAGCGCTCGTCTTGGGATCAAGAGATCGCAGTTCGAATCCCGGCTCCTCCGTTGTTACATGTCGAAGTGTCCTTGGGTAAGACACTGAACCCCTAATACCCCCAATATGCAGGTTAGCGCCTTACATGGCTGCACGGCCGCTATTGGGAAATGTGAAGCACACTGTAAAGCGCTTTGGGAAGTCTTGACTTGAAAAGCGCTATAGAAATGCAGATCATTTCATTTCATTTTCATTTCTTTTCTTCTCTTCCTTTTGTTTCTTTTTTTTCCTCAGCTTTTCACTACTTTTTTCATTTTGGTATTTTTTTCTTTTTTGTTCTATTACCCCCTTCCTTTAAGTCATTTTGTGCATAATTTTACTTAATATTTGGTCATGTTGGGATTAAAGAAGCAAAAACAACCTGTAGAGCCGTTTAGGACCTGAAAGAGCCGGTTCCTTTGAGTGAGCCGAGCTGAAGAAGCCGGTTCTCGACAAACTCTACTGACTTTACTCAACTTCGTTCTACTTCGACTCAACTTCAAAATCCCGCATTTAGGACACAGCGTCGGGGAACCCGTGTACTTTTACCTTCATGCACTGTAACTTTGACTTAAGTCGCTTCTTAATTAGTCATTTTGAGCCCTCATTTTTGTGCGCTGGCTAAATCTTCTTGTGCGCTGAGAATGTGCGCGCAGTGCGCAATTGCGCACGCGCACAGCTTAGAGGGAACACTGCCGCTAAGTAACATTGATGTCTACGCTAAAATGCTGCATTTGACTGCCGATCTACCAGTACAAACTCAGTGATTTACCGGTAGATCGCGATCAATGCACTAAGCAGCACTGCACTACACCATACAGCGACATCTAGGGGTCAAATCGTATACACTGTCTCTTTAAAAAACACATTTTAGATAAATATTTAACGTGTGTTGTTTTATCTGCATGTTGGTTAGCCGTGTGCAGCCCCCCTTGCAAGAACGGAGGACAGTGCATGCGGAACAACGTGTGCTCCTGTCCCGAAGGCTACACGGGCAAACGATGTCAATGGAGTGAGTTCTCTTCACAAACACATACTGATCACGTGTACACGAACACGCAACATGTTACGATGTTTGTGTGTGTTTTGAAGGCGTGTGCGAGCCAACATGTATGAACAATGGCAAGTGCATAGGAGCCAACACGTGTTCCTGTACGTCCGGCTGGGGGGGAAACAGATGTCATTTACGTACGTATGCAATCATATTAATGATTTCAGTATATGCAGGTACTGGCGTTGTCATGAACCAGAACAGGGTCAGGACCCAAACGCGTGACGATACTCACACAAGCCTTTATTTTACGGGAAATGGGGAGTCATGCATGTTAAGAAGCCGGTCTGGCGTGAAATGATGGGAAGCCAGAGGCCGACGAGATCGATACCAATTGGCCGAGTTGATATCGGAAAGATGGGGTCGATACCAGACAGGAAGAGAAAAACAGGATAGATAAAAAAACAGGATATCGAAAATAAACAGGACAAACTAGACAGGAACGAAAACTGGAGAGAATAACAGACAGCACAAAAATAGATGGGAACGAAACTGGAAACCGATATTAAACAGGAAAAAAATAAACGGGAACAATACGGGACCGGGAATGTCAACGAGAAACAGGACCGAGTCAAAACCCATGTTTTGGGGGGCAGATGTTTGTTGACGGACTGGCAAAGGAAAAATGAAAGCACTGAGCTTAAAAACACGGAAAGCTAATCTGTCAATGAGCCGCAGCAGGCGGCACACGGGCGGGGCCAATTGAGCGCCATGGCAACGTGACAGGCGTAGTCAAGATTTTATACATTTATAAATTCATTTTTATGAAATACATGCAGTATTCAGAGTTGGGCCAATTGAGCGCCATGGCAACGTGACAGGCGTAGTCAAGATTTTATACATTTATAAATTAATTTCTATGAAATACATGCAGTATTCAGAGTTGTACCGCTCGACTGCTACTACAACTATTGCAACGTCAACTATGTAATGTGACCCCTGTTACTACTTACTAATACTGTATTGTAATACTATAGAGAGAATTGCTTGAAATTATATTTTTTGGGTTCAGAATCTAATTCGGTGGTTACCATCAGATAGGTTTCACAGGTTCCATCCATCCATTATCTGCACCGCTTATCCTCAGTAGGGTCGCGGGGGGGCTGGAGCCCATCCTAGGTATCTTCGGGCAGTGGGCAGGGGACACCCTGAACTGCTTACCAGCCAGTCGCAGAGCACACAGAGACAGACAACTCACTCACTTATTCACACCTTACATGTATCATTTTTGGTATCATGTGGAACGAAATCGCAGTGCCCGGAGGGTAACCCACGCCAGCACGGGAAGAACATGCAAACTCCGTCCAGGAAGGCTGGTAGCTGGATTGGATCCCATGACCTCAGAACTGTGCCGTGGACACGCTAACCACTCAGCTGTCGTGCTGCCCAGTTTCACTGGTTTCCCACCCGAATTTATTTGAAATACCCTCATATTGTGTCTGGCTTCATGAAGGAATCAATACTCTAAGCATATTTTATTTTTAGCTTTAAATTATCGATGTGGATAATGATTGATCAGTCCAGAAGGACTGAAAACAATACAGACCCATAGATAAGGCAATTGGTTTGATACTAACAAACTACGTTTTATTTACATGACAAGGAAAATTATATTAAACGGAAGAATAAAGGACATCGTTGACAAGAGAAACTCGCATTCATAATAAACAAAGAAGAAATTGTGTGAGAAAAAGGGAGTTGATTAGAGATATTATCATTTGGAGAAACACAGGATTCTGTATTGCTTAATTCAAGAAATGTTCCTAACGAATCCGTGCTAAGCTTAACGGCTACCCAAAAATGTTTTGTACCCAGGTTAAAAAAAGGAGAGATTCTCTAGCCCAGGGGTCGGGAATCTATGGCTCGCGAGCTATATATGGCTCTTTCTATGAGTATCTGTGGCTCAGAGACAAATTTGATTGCATGCAAATTTTCTCCATCTCGTTCAAGTCTTGAGCCATTAATCCTGTTCAGATACACGCAAAGCCAAACCAAAGCTGAATCATAAAGCAGTACTTCGCTAAATATATAGGGCACGTTTTTCCCTACAATTTACAGTCAAGGTGTCACACCAAAAAAAAAACTTGTTTTGGCTGTACAACGCTAAAGAATCCTTTATATAAAAGCTCACTAAATAATCTGTGTTCAGTGTTCAGATGCCTTATGATGAATCCACAGAACAAACTGTAAGTAGGCCAAAAGACCGGAAGAAAACCTAAAGTTATTTGAATGGGTGAGTGGGAGGGATGGGTGGAGCTATGCAAAAAGTGCAAGCACTCCCTCCCATCTCTCGCCCTACGCCGTCTGCGCTAAAGGTAAGCACATCAGGCTCCCTGTTTGCAGAATGATGTGACGTTTTTACAAAATAACTGCTTGCATCTGGTTTTGAAACCAATATGTATGGATAAAAAAGGGTCAAAATGAGTCTAACCGATCTTGAGTAATTGCAAGAAAGAGACACGTTTAAAGTGGTATGTTTGTTGATTTTGGGACACGGGCTCTGGCATTCTCTTTTCATAATTTTTACCAAATCATCAAAAATAAATGTGCTGAAGACTAAGCTTTTGTCTGGGGCGCGGGTTTAGCAATTTAGTAAGTTTGTCTCATAATATATGGTGTGGCCCTTTCCTAAAATAAAATGAATATATTTTGCTTTTATGGCTCTTTTAGTCAAAAAGGTTTCTGACCCCTGCTCTAGCCCATCAGAGAATATCTCTACAACTATGATGACTTGTACTTCAACCTCATCAGACCACCGTCACAACACAGAATTTTTATCATTACATTTCCTGATACTATTACTATGGCTACTTTTGGAACTGTTCTGAAAAACGTTAACTTTTGTACAAATATAACTTCTACTGGCGGCACAGCAGATGAGTGGTTAGCGCGTCAGCGGCACAGTTCTGAGGTCATGGGTTGAAGTCCAGCTACCAGCCATCCGGTGCGAAGTTTGCATGTTCTCCCTGTGCTTACGTGGGGTTCATCCGGGCACTCCGGTTTCCTCCCACATTCCAAAATGTTTAATTGGCCGGTCCAAATTGTAGGTGTGGATAAGTGAGTTGTCTGTCTCTGTGTGCCCTGCAACTGGCTGGCAACCAGTTCAGGGTGTAGATCAGGGGTCGGCAACCAGTGGCACGTCAGGTGTTAACCAGTGGCACACGAGCGCACGGCAAAATAATGATAATTATTTTTTAGAAATGCGCATTTTTACCTGAAATTTAGACATTTTCAGTTTCGTGCTGTGTTATTTAGAGGCTTTACGGTAGCGCCCCTCCTTCACTGCTTCGTGTGTGAGTGTGTGACTGCGCGGGGCCAAAGAGAGATCCGTGTTTTAACCCAGCCACAGAAACACAGGCGCGCAATAAATGAACGAATCATGACATCGCCTCCAGCGGGAAAATCTCCTTATTTCCAGCCAGCGTGGACAGATGACTGGGGCTTTGTGCAAAAAAATGACCGTGGTTTTTGTGCATTATGCCTCGAGAGTGTTAACGTCATTACGAGACAAAACATGAACATGAATTCAAGGATGAGTCTGACAAGGCGGAGACATTAAAACGCACAGTGTCCAGGTACGGCAAACAAACACAGACCCTGAAGACCTTTGGCACTGCTAAAAATGCCACCACTGAGCAAGCTATCACATTGCTCATTGCATAGCAAAGCACTGAAAACCATTTACTGATGGCGAGTATTTTAAAGAAGGTAGCGTGCGTACCTTCTGCTTTGTTGCTGTTATTTCACGTTTTGATATTTTCTGCAACAAGATATCATTGATGAATGGTATGGTAGCTGTCCATATTACTTGTTTTTTGATTGTAGTTTATAGTTGATTCTGGTTATTTCTTGTGGTCAAAAGTTGAAGTCATGGATGGCTGCAGGCTTTTCCACATGTTGTTCACATTCATTTTTTAGTTAATAAATGAACAAACTGATTTCAATGTATATCCATGTTGTCTATTTGGACTGGTGTAAAATTACAGCTCTGTTGGATATAAAACAAATGTTGTGCGAGTCATTATTTTGGCGTGGCACACTGATTTACAAGGAAATTTGAAAGTGGCACTCCACACAAAAAAGGTTGCTGACCCCAGGTGCAGATAACGGATGGACCGATAACTTTTACTTCACTATTTTAAACGACTGTAACTACTTTTGAGTACTACAAAAACGAGTATGACTACAACCACTACTAAAACTATTTCTCCTACCAACTACTACTGTGTTCTTAGTAATGAAAAGCTAAAGTTGCGAAATTTGTAGCACTACTTCTACAACGACTATTTTTACTATCAGTAATAGTAGTGGTGGTCCTTCATTGTACTACTACGACTACACTTATGGCGGTAGTAGTAGTAGTAATTAGTAGTAAAAACAGTTGTGTTATAGTTATTACGATTACCACGACTACTAGTAGTAATGGTAGTAGTACAGTAATCCCTCGGTTATCGCGGTTAATGGGGACCGAGACCACGCGCAAAAACTGAAAATCTGCGAAGTAGCGGCGCCCCTTCAAAAATGCTTAAAAAAAACGTATACAGGTATAAACTATACCCAAACTATACTATATAATAAAGTCAAACTTGAGATGAAATGTGACAGAAGAGAATATACTTACGTCGCGTTGCCGAGTTCCTCCATGATAAGCAGCGCCACATAAGAAGGGGGTGAGGTGGGAGGAGTTGAAGGAGGGGGGGGGGGGGTGGAGCGAAGCGGCAATGACTAAGCATTGTGTCAGGGCCTCCCCCTCCCCTTCACAATAAGAGTGTCCACACCGTGTCCTCAGTTGACATAAGCTCGCGCTTGCTCAAGTCAATAAATGCTTTTATTGAGAAGGTAAGGTATATTTTTTAGACCCGCGGAGCTCTGAACCCGCAAAAGTGGAGCCGCGAACTAGCGAGGTTCCACTGTATTACAACTACAGTAGTAGTGAATGTGGTAGTCGTATTAGGTGTATTAGTTGAAGTCAGGGCTGGAGTGGGCCCCTTTTTAGGAAAACCTAAACGTGTCGGCATGTGACGACCAGGTGCAATCCGGAGATGGAATAAGAGCTTGCTCTGTCCACTCCACGCATCGGCCCGGTATTGCAGTACCTCCGGGAACGGTGCATTCGCAATGATCACTACTTGGCTCTGTGGCTAGGACCTTGACTCGGCCTCTTGGTTGAGAGCAAGTGTCTCGGCCCTTGTCTTTGTAGCGTATTGTGATTTGACCGATAACGGATAATGGATCATTGATAAAGAATATGGAACAATAAACCTTACAATATCCCCCCCCCCCCCTTTTTTAAGCCCGGGGGTCTTACCCTCAAAGCCTAAGCTTTGGAGGAGGAATTTGAATGAATGGAACAGCAGAGAGCTCTTATGATGCATTTTTAATGGAAAGATTCTCGGATAACAGGAAACACTTGACCATTTTCATTTAACGGAAATATATTTAAAATTTCTGATATAGATGAAAACATATTTTACTTATGTCCTATTGATTGAAATGTGAGTATGTTGACAAAACTGAGCATTAAGTGTTTTTCCATTTCAGCCGTCTGTCTGCAGAAGTGTAAAAACGGGGGCGAGTGCGTGGGGCCCAACACGTGCCACTGCCCCACCGGCTGGGAGGGTCTCCAGTGTCAGACTCGTGAGTCACATACCATGCATCGCAAATATCATCTCTTTATAATCGATTTGTTTTCATGCCGATGATATAGCTGTGTGCAGAAAGCGCTGCTTAAACGGGGGGCGCTGCGTGCTGCCCGACTACTGCCACTGCCGCAGGGGGTACAAGGGCCTCACTTGCGCCCTTCAGGTCTGCAAAAGACGCCGGCGACCAATATTTAAAACACTTTTTACTGTATTTTCTCCTGTTTTGCAGGCCTCGCGAGCAAAATGAAGTAAGAAGACTGAGAGTTTGTGCATTCGTTGTGGTTAATCTACAAGTGTCGCCCTCTAGTGGAGATTTGATGTATTGCACTTGCCTTTTTTCGTCTCCACTTATTATCCTCTACCTCAATTAAAGGGTTCTTTGTGTCACGTTAAAGAAGCAGTGTGTATTATTTAGTGCCTACTAGTGGTAAAAAAGTTAAAACAATTTTGAAAATTGTGAAAGTAAGAAAAGGAGTGTAAATGGTCTGCATTTATATAGCGCTTTGAAAAATTGCTTCACACATTAGCTCAGGAGGTAGAGCGCTCGTCTTGGGATCAAGAGATCGCAGGTTTGATTCCGAACTCCTCCGTGTTATATGTCGAAGTGTCCTTGGCAAGACACTAAATCCCTAATAAATCCCCCAAAAGCAGGTCAGCGCCTTGCAGGGCTGCATGGCCGCTATTGGTGTGTGAGTGTGTGAATGGGTAAAGCGCTTTGGGAGGTCTTCATTGACTTGAAAAGCGCTATATAAATGCACACAATTTGCCATTTACATTAACTAACCAATCACAGTGTCAGCCATGAAAGGCAACTACCTGCTATGATTCAGTGTCTTGCCCAAGGACACTTCGACATATAACACGGAGGAGCTGGGAATCGAACCTGCGATCTCTTGATCCCAAGACGAGCGCTCTACCTCCTGAGCTAATGCCGCCCTGTTTTAAGACAGTCCGAATACCTCCCCAAACCCCAAAAAGATGAAAAAGGAAGAGGTTATTCCTGTGCATCTCAGAATTTCACATACCTGCACGCGCAACAAAAGGAGCTGCAATGATGATTCCAGCCAGAAGATGGCATCAGAAAGTAGACTATTTTGAACTTACATACTCCACCTTTACCTTTCCTTTTTCTTTTTTTCTTTCGAGAAATGCTGGGCAAAAAAACTTAAGAAGAAAAATGGTGCATCTGGTTACTTTGAGTCTCAGTAGTTCTGAATCCTCCTTTGCACTACACTATACAGTGTCCCTTTAAGGCTTGATACTATCTTTTTTTTTTTTCTTTGAAGGATGCTAGAAATCCCTCCACTCATAAAAATTAAATTACCTTATTACTTTGAGTTCTTGGAGTTCTGATATGAATAACTAATCCCCCCTAAAAAATTAAATCAAGGATCCAGGTCTATCGAAATAGGACACACAATTTATTAACACAGAAAATCATTGATAAACAAATTGGGGCCAAGGGGGCGCCGGAAATTATGGGAGTTTTCGACTGCTGAAATTCGAAATTACTAGCTCAAAAAGAAAGTTTCCTGCTATAGTTTTTTACTGTTGAGCAGTATAACATAGGGTTACTCTTGCACTGACTGCAGGAGAATTAGTTTGGGGCCACTATTTCAAAAAACAAGAATACTACATACAGTGTACACAGGTCACTCCATTTAATGACATGTTTTTATTTAAACAAATATGAAGCAGGCATTTTTTGTACAATTTAAAAAAAAAAAGTATAAAATGAGTAAAGTGGACTACTGGGCCCTTAGTGGCGCTTCTTCTTTTCCTCACATCGAGGGCCCATGAAGGGAGGGCGGCAGCGACATTTGTTGGGGGAGATACACTTTCCTCCATTCAAACACGGCAAGGTACACTCAGCTGCAACAAAAAACACATTTTTATTACTTTACTATTTAAGCTCAGTGCTTTCACTCGCCCTTTGTCAGTCCATCAAGGAACCTCTGCACCCACAAGACGTGTGTTTTGACTCTGTCCGGAATCGATTGAGTATATTTCGCCCTGTTTTGATATCGGTCTTCGGTCTTCTAGATATGTTATCATTCCTGTCAGTCCCGTTGTGTCAGGTATTAACGCCATCTGTCCGGTATCGGCTCGTGTAACTTGTATCAATCTCGTTGGTCTCTGGCTTCCTGTTGTTCTACACCAGACTTATGTCTTTCTTCTTCTGCCCAGCGATCGCCGGATCACTGGCGTTTGTGTTAATGTGCATGACTGCCCCGTTCCCGTAAAATAAAGCTTGTGTGAGAAACGTTACACATCTGGGTCCTCCTCCTGTTCCGGTTCTTGACCCAATCACTTAGTTGCAGTTCATTGCTTGAAAAGTACTTTGAAAATGCATTTTGATTAGATTGTGCTTTGAGAAGATTTAGCCATTGAACTCAGTTTTACATTGAAAACTATTTTGAACAAAGTATTTGTTTGTAGTTTAAGAAATCTTACATTATTTCCCTAGAGCCTTTTTTGGTACCCAAACAGTAAAATCCAGGTTGCTTTTTTTGCTTTGTTTTTTGGGGTTGGTCCTAAAAACATCCATTGTAATCGGGAGTTGCATGCTAGCTAGTTTCGTTCCTGTCTATTTTTGTCCCGTTTATTATTCTCTCCAGTTTTCGTTCCCGTCTAGTTTGTCCTGCTTAATTTCGATATCCTGTTACATAATCAATCCTGTCTGTCCCAACTGTCTGGTATCGACCCCATCTGTCTGGAATCTACTCGGGCAATTGGTATCGATCTCATCAGCCTCTGGCTTCCTATCATTTCACGCCAGACTGCTGCCTAACGTGCATGACTCCCCGTTTCTCGTAAAATAAAAGGCTCATCTGACGTGAGGAAGACCCTGAGAAGGGTCAACACAAGGAAGGCTCCAGGCCCGGACAACATTCCGGGGCGGGTACTTAGGGAGTGCGCCGATCAGCTGGCTTGTGTACTAACAGACATTTTCAACACCTCGCTAGACCAAGCCAAAGTACCATCATGCTTCAAATTTGCCAACATCATCCCAGTGCCAAAGAAACCCCAGATCTTATCACTCAACGATTACCGGCCCGTTGCACTGACTCCTATCATAATGAAGTGCTTTGAGAGACTGGTTAAAGAGCACATCACCTCCAGTCTCCCCTCCTCATTCGACCCCTTTCAGTTTGCCTACAGGACAAACCGCTCCACCAGGGATGCCATCTCCTCTGCGCTTCACCTGAGCCTGACACATCTAGAGGAGAAGAACACCCATGTGCGGATGCTGTTCCTGGACTTCAGTTCAGCATTCAACACCATCATCCCACAACATCTGGTAGACAAGATGAGACTCCTGGGTTTCAACACCCCCCTGCGGAACTGGCTGCTGGACTTCCTCTGTGACAGACCCCAATCAGTGCGGATAGGTCAGAACAGTTCAGATGTCATCTACCTCAGCACGGGCTCCCCCCAAGGCTGCGTCCTAAGCCCCTTGCTGTTCACCTTGATGACACACGACTGCGTCCCTAGGTCCGCCACAAACCACATCGTGAAGTATGCTGACGACACAACAGTGGTGGGCCTCATCAGGGATGACAACGACCTGGCCTACAGAGAGGAGGTGGAGCAGTTGGTGGGCTGGTGCAGGGACAACAGCCTGGTCCTGAATGTCGACAAAACTAAAGAGATCATTGTCGACTTTAGGAAAAACCAGCCCAACCATGCCCCACTTTGCATCAACAACAAGGCTGTGGAGGTTGTCAGCAGTATCAAGTTCCTAGGGGTGCACATTACAAACAAACTCACATGGTCCGTAAACACTGCATCACTGGTGAAGAGGGCACAGCAGCGCCTGTACTTCCTGCGGAGGATGAGGAGAGCCCACCTGCCCCCACCCTCCCTCATTACATTCTACAGGGGCACCATAGAGAGTATCCTGACCAGCTGTATCTCTGTGTGGTGTGGAGGCTGCAGCGCTACCGACTGGGGTAGTGTGAGGAGGGTAACGAGGACAGCAGAGAAAATAATCGGGACTACACTTCCCTCCATTCAGGACATTGGCCAGAAGCACTGCCTATCCCATGCAAAAAACATTACCGGGGACCCCTCTCACCCCCATCATGGACTGTTCACTCTGCTAGCCTCTGGGAAGAGGTACTGCAGTGTGCGGTGCAGGACCACCAGGCTCCGCAATAGTCTAGTCCCCCTGGCCATTAGACTGTTAAATGGTCAATCTAACATATAGTTAACTTAAATCTAAACGGCTGCTAATCTGACTTTTGCACTACTGGCAGTTTTTTTTATAGCTTGCCACTCCTTGCACATTGCTCTCTGCACTATTGTAATTACAGCGTTATTGTTACAGTGTTAATGTTACTGTGTACCTGACTTGTTAACCTGACTGCCCATATTGCACATCTGGTTAGCTACTCTTCTTGCACTATCGGCACTATGGTAAAATACTACACGTAGCCAAAATACTATACAACATTATTTATATCTGTACATTCAAGGAAACTGTGGGGGTCAGATGCATCGACATTTCGTTCTGTATACACGTGTACTAGAATGACAATAAAGTAGATCTGAATCTCTTTCTGAATCTGAAAAATTTTACCCATTGTTTTAGTAAAAAATGTACTCGTATTTATGCTTTTTTACTATGTTTGACTACAATTCTGTAACTGGAACGTTTATAGTGTCTAGCCCTTTTGCATTGTTCCAATATTAATTGTCCATTTTTGTTTCGAATTAGTGTGCAGTTGAACTCACCGATATGGCAAGCACCTCCCAGCCAACCTTCAGGACAGCTGCAGATTCCAGGCGCCATGCAGAGGCCCCCATTTTTGCAGTCCTGGGGGCAAATAGCTGGTAGGGAAAAACAGCACAGGAGATTATTGACAACACCACTCAAGTACACAAAGAACTTCAATTTTCGGGATGAAATCTGCGGTTCAAACGTTTTAGATTACTATTACCTTTAAAAACAGTCACATGTAGTAAAGGGCACTTTTTAAACAGTCCCCTTGACTTTTCTAAATGCTCTAAGAACTCTTCTAAAATGTCTAAAAAATCAACAACACACTCTACATCACCAGGGTTGGGTAGGGTTACTTTAACTTGATTACTTTCAATTACTTTTGGATTACTCCAATACCAATCATGCTAATAAAAGACAAAAGAAACTAAACATTAATAAAAAGACTAAATTTTGTGCAGGCTTGGGGAGTAACTGAATACATGGAACGGCAAAAATGTTTGGATTTATTTTCATTTTGTTTCTGTCGCATTTTATGTTCGTTTTGCCGGAGACCAAAGAGATCAAAGCCAGGAGAGAAAGCTTACCACGTGTTGTGAGTCATCATTTTATTCATATTTAGTTTATTTTGTCTTTTAAATGCATATTTGGTATTGGAGTTAGACCTAAGATTTATGGCCCGAGCCCGAACCCGAACCCGAGGCAATTTCGGGCCGGGTCGGGCCTGAAATGTCAGTCATACGGTCGGGTCGGGTCGGGTTCGGTCCTGCTTTTTTTTTTTTTTTTTTTTTTTTAAATTAATTAATAATTATAAATATATGTTCATTAAAAATATATACTTAAACTATGTATGGATACTAGACCAAGGAATACTTGTTATAAAATAAATAATTTGGATAAAACGGAGAAGGAGCTGTAATTGCTTTTAACGGAGCCAGAGCATGCTCTGTGCACGTGACGTGACGTGAATGCTGTCCTCTTAATAATCTTCCCCTCCGCAAATTCGCGTGATTTTGGCCTGGTATCCCCGATATGGAGTCGGACCAACAAGAAGTTAAGGATAAACTCAAGAGAGGAGAACTGACGAGGAAAACGCACTCTGGTAAGAGTGAAGTGTGGAGCAATTTCAAATTGATAGTAGAAAATGATACAGAGACTTGCGTTGGCTTCGCTGAGTGTCAATGTGGCAATTTGCTCGCATACGATAGCAAAAAGACTGGGACCTCGACGCTGATCAGACATTTAAAAAGCTGTCACAGAAATATAAAAGATGTAAATGTTTATACAGTTTTATTTAACTTAGGCCTAGATGTTGTAACAAAAGGCAGAGTTTAATTTGTTATCATAAATCACCCCTCCTTATAAATAAAATATGTAATTTCGGGCCCCTTTCGGGCCGGGCCAGCAAATCCAGTTAATTAGTCGGGCTCGGTCCGGGTCGGGTTTAATACCCCTCGGGCCTGCGTCGGGCTCGGGTGCTTTTTTTTGGCCCGATCTTACCTCTAATTGGAGTAATCCAAAAGTAATTGAAAGTAATCCAGTTAATGTAACCCTACCCAATCCTGTAAATGAATACCTACAAATATACGCCATAGAAATAAATGAAGACATAAATAAAACGCCCAAAACCCAATCACTTTGTTTAACTCGTGGGCCAAATGTGGACAGGCGCATCAGTTTTTGTGGCCCGCGAGAGAGAAGCCCAAGAGAAAAACGAGTGTCAAACAATGGTTTGCATTTTTAAATATGTCCACTAGATGTTGACAAAGCTAAACACGACTTGCAAAAAGCTGTATTTTCTGACTACCATTAATCGACCAGAGAACATAGAGAAAACCCATCCTGTTACTTTACTTGATGAAAATCACGGATGCGTTATTCAAAGCAATACAAAAACTACAAAATTTAAAATGGTAGCACCTAGGTTTCATTGCACAAATTTAACCCTCGTGGCATGTGTTTTATATTTTTGACTTTCAAACACTCAAAATGTTTGTTGGCGTTAGACCTATTCATACATATGTAGCTTTATTCCATTTGTGTATAGCCCGTGTGGCGCCAGCTGCAGCTTGTTGACGGATTTGCTCTCTGTCAGTATTTAAAGTCTGTCCTGTCAGTCCGCTTTTGTCGGTACGTCTGCGAATCTCTGTCTTTACACAGCAAGTCCTTTTTAGCCTGTCGCGTTTTGTGCTCCTGCTACGATCTGTTCTGATCTCGACCACGTCTGTTCTCCCATCCCGAATAACGATCCGTTTTTTATCTCGACCACGTCTACTCTCCTCTCCCGGCTTTCGACTCGTTTCCGTTCCCGACACCGCCATCGCTCGCCACAGAAGTCCCACTTCCACGTTCAGAGCAAACTGCTTCCTGTGTCCAATCCGGAGATTGTGGGCGCAACCCTTTCCCTTTCTTCTAATAAGACTTGTGAGAAGCGCTACGCGAGTGGGTCCTGTTTCTGTTCTGGTTCTGACTCCGTCCCCGTTATAAAAAAGTAAACCCAATAAACAAACCCTCTTGGCATTTGGAGCCTGTCCAACTGGAGGGACAGATGCATTTGGCCACTCCATTGACTGCATTGCACTCTCCTCCGTTCCAGCAACCGTCGTCACATGTCACTGCACCCACATAGAAAATGTTTCTTTTTTTTTTTTTTGCACTTGTTTTAGCTGATGTTGCTGAAAATCTTACCTTTGTGACAATATCTCCCACCAAAGCCTGGAGAACATCTGCATTTTCCGGGACGAAGACAGACGCCCCCGTTCTTGCATTTTGGATGGCAGTTAGCTGGAAGCAATGGATAAGATTTTATAGTTTAAATTAAACATCAATTGTACACATTTTAGTGAGAAAACATAGAAAAAAATGTCAATATTAGAAATTGTACACACACACACACCCAAAATATCAACAATAACACGAGTAGCGGAGTTCAATACCACATATTTTTTCCAGATTGACACCGATACTCAACTTTTGAGTAGCATTTGATTGAAACAGATACAGTACCTATTGCCTGTTTAGTATAATTGTTGATATTAAATAGATAATTATTATAAATAGCAATTTATAATTCCGCAAATTACTAAATCACAATTTTAGCTGACCACTAGAAGACAGCCAGTAATGATATCTACTAGGGCAGGGTCTTTTTTGACCCAAAGAGCCATAATAACAAAATATTATGATTTTTGTTTTTTTGGGGGGGGGAGTGAGCCATACCATACCATACATTTTAAGACAAAACATTTTTTTCATAAATTGTTTCAAAGCAAGGTGCTAGCAGAGTTCTTTTGTATAAATGTCAAAAAATACTGCAAACAAGATTACTGGCGTATTTACCTATGGTGCAGACGGCACGGTGTGCATAGCTTCGACCACCCCTACTGCTCACCCGGTCAAATTCTTCTGTCTGCTTGGCAGGTGTTTTGAAGGTTTACAGTTTGTTCTGTGGGTTTTCGTCATAAACGGTCTCAGCAGTAAAAATGCATTGATTAGTGAGCTTCCATTTAAAGGATTAACAGGGTCCATTGGTGTGATATTTTGACTGTAAACTGTACTTGGGACTGAGCTCTTTCTATACTGGACCGAACCACTCTTACTACCAGCGACATGTCGGCTATGCACGCACCAAACTCAACTCGAATTGGAACGCTGAAGAAGATTGTATTGTATTTCCAAGCCATATGTGCTCATAGAAGAGAAATATCTGTAGGTTGCCTTAGGTTCCCGACCCCCTGGAGGTAAGATCTTAAGCCTTAGCCGATATTTGGGTGAGGCCTGTAATGTCAATCATTATGTCCAGGTTTGAGTTGGGCTTCTCTCATGCTGAAAAAAAGTATCCACCTGTCATTGTTCTTTGTTTCTTTTTCTTTGTGGAGGATCTGCTTGATAGATTCGGACCCCCTCTCGCGCAGGACAGCCCGGGTAAGCGGACTTACCTTGAGTATGTACCACCTTCAGGAGTACTAATACCTGGTATCGGTCCTCCCATTCCGAATGATGGTTGAAAAAATTAATTCATGAAAAAAAACTTATTGATTTGAATAATGAGCAAAATATACGAACTATCACATATATGTGTATTAAAAAAAAAACATTTTTTTTTAATTTATTTGACATAAAAAGTCTAACCTAGAGGGGGCTGACATAATTGTCAGTCATCTTGCTGCTAGAGATAACAAAAGAAAACAAAAAGCTTGGGGAAAAAAGGACAACATTTTTAAGGTTTAGTCATGTTGAGTCTCTGTAGTTTGTATTTGTTTTGGGTCGCATGACAAAATACTGCGACATCTAGTGGTCAAATAATATACACTGTCCTTTTAAGATTGCATTTCTACTGAAAGAAAATATGAAAATATTAAAATGGAACACTTGGTAATATTCGACCCCTAGATGTTGATTTATTGTGTAGTGCAACTGAAAACGTATGCTAGCAAACACAAGGAAGACTACAAACTACCGAGACTCAATGTGAACAAACTGCAACCATATTTTTCTCTCATTTTTTGCACAGCCTCTTAAAATCTATTTGTTTTTTGTTTTTAATTCTATATTTGAAATGTAAAGTGCAACGTTTTTGATCAGGATTGATACATTTGATGTTATTTCACAGAAGTTTTCGTCCAAATTACGTCAAAATCTGGAAACAGCTTTCTATTTACACCTGGATTTTTAATTCATACACATACCTGTCAACCTGTAAGTTTTTGCCGTACAAATTACGTTTATTATGCATTTTAAGACGTGTACGACGTACAAGAAAATCCGTACGGAAAAATGCAAATTTGTCAATTATGGGTACCATCCGGTATACACCGACTATCACCAAACGGCAAATCAATCAAGTCAAACAAGTTCGCCGCGGTATCCTCTTTCTCTGTATCGTTTTTTTTTTTCCGTTGCAAAAAAAGCGAGCGGTTTGATGCTACTGTGCGCATGCATCTGCCGCCTCGGATTTCATGTGGTAGTTATGTAATGAAAGGAAGTCCGTCTCTTTTTAGAGAACAGGCTTTTTCGGCTCAACTCCTCACTTGCTTTGATGCATTATATTACGAATGATTATGTTGTATAAAGAAGTTAAGAAAGAAAGGAAGTATAAAAGTAGAAAATGAAAAAAGACAGGTTTGTGGTTATCCCTTTACTCAGTATATTACCAACAATAATTTAATGCAGAAAATGAATGAATCATTTGAATAAGAAAATGTATTATTCTACTTGATTATATTTGCATGTATTTTTTCCTTCTACGGTGAACGTCCAAGCTACTTCTTTTTTTAACTTCTTTTATGATAAACCTCATTCATGTCGCAACAAAATGTTAATCAACAATATATATGATATAACGAAACACATGTACAGTATAACATGTTAAACTACATCAATAAACACGTTTGAAAACAAAATATGGTGTAAGATTATTTTGTATTTTGTAAGGGAAAATACAACATTTTGTAAGGGCAAGGAGCCCTGGAGCTTGACAGGTATGCATACAATTCTGCAGATAATAACCAAAATAGTCTTTTTCCTCACCAAGCTGGCACCTTTCGCCTTCGTATCCTCGGCTGCAGAGGCAAGTATTGTTCCGGATGCATACTCCGGCGTGCTGGCACGGCGGCTCGCAGATTGCCTTCGGGTCGAAAACGAAGCCCAGCGCCACACCGCGAGGAGCGTCCGAACGCGCCCAGCATTGGCTGCCACAAAGCCCGCAGAGCCACACCGCAAGCACCGCCGCTGGTCCCCCGAACAAGCCCATGACTGACGCGGAGCTGGAAGAAGACGACCGGTAGACCTCCAGCATCACGTCCGGAGCCAAGCGGGAGGTCGGTGCATGGGAGGCGGCCAGCGGGCGTGGCCGATCCGTGGGGAGGTTCCTGGGTGCTGGTCGTGGTTAAACTTTTTAATGTTTGTACATATTTCCCCACAAATACCAAACTTGACACAAGCTTGGTTCTAGTTACACTCTTAACTAGTCTCATCTGACTAGTTAGCTGAAGTAGCTAAATCTTTGAACTCGTATTAACTCTGTTATTAACTTAAATATGCTAGTTTTTTACGCTAACATTTTAGCTGTAGCTGTAATTTAAAATTCAAGTATACTTTGTGTAATTTAGAATCTTAACTTGCTTCATCTAGCTAGTTAGCTAAATTACCTTTACCGTTTTACTTAGCTCTGTGTACTGTCCTAAATACGCTAGTTATTCATGCTAACATTTTTAACTGTAACCGTAGATTTAAATTCAAATAAACTAATCACAAGATTTGAGTTATTCTCAAGCTTAACTTGCTTCATCTGGCTAGTTAGCGAAATTAGCTTCATCGTTGAACTCAGTTATTTATTGTTACTTCCAAATACGCTAACATTCTTATTTCTAGCTTTAGCTTAATATTAAATTAAACTAATCACAGGTTCAGTGTTATTAACAATCCTAACTTGCCTCATCTGCTTAGTTAGCCAAATTAGCCTAACTGTTGAACTTAGCTCTGTGTTATTAACTTGAACAGGATATTTTTTACGCTAACATTTTTAGCTTTAGCTGTAATTTGAAATTCAAGTAGACTCTTCACAAGTTTTGGGCTATTTACAATTCTAACTTGCTTCATCTAGCTAGTTAGCTAAATTAGCTTCATCGTTTAACCAAGCTCTGTGTACTAACTTAAATACACTAGTTATTATTCTAACATTTTTAGCTGTAGCAGTAGTTTTAAATTCAAATAAACTAATCACAAGATTTGAGTTATTCTCAAGCTTAACTTGCTTCATCTGGCTAGTTGGTGAAATTAGCTTCATCGTTGAACTTAGTTCTGTGTTCTGTGTAACATTTTTGTTTCTAGCTTGAGTTTAAAATTAAATTATACTAATCACAAGCTTTGTGTTATTAACAATCCTAACTTGCCTCATCTGCTTAGCCAAATTAGCTTCACTGTTGAACTTAGCTCTGTGCTATTAACTTAAATGGGCTATTTTTAACGCTAACATTTTTAGCTGTGGCTGTAATTTGAAATTCAATTAAACTAATCAAAAACTTTGTGTTATTAACAATGATAACTTGCCTCAGCTGGCTAGTTAGCTAAATTAGCTTTATCGTCTAACTTAGGTCTGTGATATGAATTCAAATGTGCTATTTTCTTTACGCTAAACGTTTTATCTGTAGCTGTAGTTTAAAATTCAAATAAATTAATCCCACACTTTGCGTTATTTACAATCTTAACCTGCCTCATCTGGGTAGTTAGCGAAATTAGCTTCATCGTTAAACTTAGCTCTGTGTTATTCGCTTAAATACGGAGGTTATTTATGCTAACAATTTAGCTGTAGGTGTAGTTTTCAATTCAATTAAAGTAATCAAAAGCTTTTTGTTATTATTTATCCTAACTTGCCTCATCTGGTTTGTTAGCTAAATTAGCTTCATCTTTAAACATAGCTCTGTGTTATTAACCTAAATACGCTAGTTATTTATGCTAACATTTTTAGCTGTAGCTGTAGTTTTAAATTCAAATAAACTAATCAAAAGTTTTGCCTTATTAACTATCCTAACTTAAATTATCTGGCTAGTTAGCGAAATTAGACTAAACTTAGCTCTGTGTTATTAACTTAAATATGTCAGTTTTTTTACGCTAACATTTTTAGCTGTAGTTGTAATTTTGAAATGTAATCAAACTAATCACAAACTTTGTGTTATTTACAATCCTAACTTGGCTCATCTGGCTAGTAAGCTAAATTAGCTTGAGCGTTGAACTTAGCTTTGTGTAATAACCTAGATACGCTAATTACTTATGCTAACATTTTTAGCTGTAGCTGTTGTTTTAAATTCAGATAAACTAATCAAAAGTTTTGCGTTATTAACTATCCTAACTTGCCTCATCTGGCTAGTTAGCGAAATTAGCTTCATCGTTAAACTTAGTTCCGTGTTATTCGCTTAAATACGCTAATTATTTATGCTAACATTTTTAGCTGTAGCTGTTGTTTTAAATTCAGAAAAACTAATCAAAAGTTTTGTGTTATTAACTATCCTAACTTGCCTCACCTGGCTAGTTAGCGAAATTAGCTTCATCGTTAAACTTAGCTCTGTGTTATTTGCTTAAATACGCTAGTTATTCATGCTAACATTTTCGCTGTAGGTGTAGTTTTAAATTCAATTAAACTAATCAAAAGCTTTGCGTTATTATTTATCCTAACTTGCCTCATCTGCTTTGTTAGCTAAATTAGCTCAATTTAAACATATCTCTGTGTTATTAACCTAAATACATTAGTTATTCATGCTAACATTTTCAGCTGTAGCTATAGTTTTAAATTCAAATAAACTAATCAAAAGTTTTGTGTTATTAACTATCCTAACTTGCATTATCTGGCTAGTTAGCGAAATTAGCTTCATCGTTAAACTTAGCTCTGTGTTATTAACTTAAATATGTCAGTTTTTTTACGCTAACATTTTTAGCTGTAGTTGTAATTTTGAAATTTAATCTAATCACAAACTTTGTGTTATTTACAATCCTAACTTGGCTCATCTGGCTAGTAAGCTAAATTAGCTTGAGCGTTGAACTTAGCTTTGTGTAATAACCTAAATACGCTAATTATTTATGCTAACATTTTTAGCTGTAGCTGTTGTTTTAAATTCAAATAAACTAATCAAAAGTTTTGCGTTATTAACTATCCTAACTTGCCTCACCTGGCTAGTTAGCGAAATTAGCTTCATCGTTAAACTTAGCTCCGTGTTATTCGCTTAAATACGCTGGTTATTCATGCTAACATTTTCGCTGTAGCTGTAGTTTTAAATTCAAATAAACTAATCAAAAGTTTTTCGTTATTAACTATCCTAACTTAAATTATCTGGCTAGTTAGCGAAATTAACTTTATCGTTAAACTTAGCTCTGTGTTATTGGCTTAAATACGGTAGTTATTTATGCTAACATTTTAGCTGTAGGTGTAGTTTTAAATTCAATTAAACTAATCAAAAGCATTGCGTTATTAACTATGCTAACTTGCCTCATCTGGTTTGTTAGCTAAATTAGCTTCATCTTTAAACATAGCTCTGTGTTATTAACCTAAATACGCTAGTTATTTATGCTAACATTTTTAGTTTTAGCTGTAGTTTTAAATTCAAATAAACTAATCAAAAGTTTTGCGTTATCAACTATCCTAACTTGCATTATCTGGCTAGTTAGCGAAATTAGCTTCATCATTAAACTTAGCTCTGTGTTATTAACTTAAACATGTCAGTTTTTTACGCTAACATTTTTAGCTGTAGTTGTAATTTTGAAATTTAATCTAATCTCAAACTTTGTGTTATTTACAATCCTAACTTGGCTCATCTGGCTAGTAAGCTAAATTAGCTTGAGCGTTGAACTTAGCTTTGTGTAATAACCTAAATACGCTAATTATTTATGCTAACATTTTTAGCTGTAGCTGTTGTTTTAAATTCAGAAAAACTAATCAAAAGTTTTGTGTTATTAACTATCCTAACTTGCCTCACCTGGCTAGTTAGCGAAATTAGCTTCATCGTTAAACTTAGCTCTGTGTTATTCGCTTAAATACGCTAGTTATTCATGCTAACATTTTCGCTGTAGGTGTTGTTTTAAATTCAATTAAACTAATCAAAAGCTTTGCGTTATTAACTATCCTAACTTGCCTCATCTGCTTTGTTAGCTAAATTAGCTCAACTTTAAACATAGCTCTGTGTTATTAACTTGAATACTCTTATGTTTACGCTAACATTTCGAGCCGTATCTGAAGTTAAAAATACGATATACATGTATATGGAACTTGAAAAAATGTAATAAGATTGTATGAAAAAAAAAAAAATCTAAACTATCCTCTAGAGCAGGGGTGTCAAACTCATTTGAACTCGGGGGCCACACCATAGAACAAACATTCTGTCGGGGGCCGGACTAGTAGATTAAAGAGAAAGAGAAAAAAGAGAGAAAGAAATAAGAGAAAGAGGGAGGGAAAAGGAGAGGGCGGGACAATGAAAAAAAGAGGGAGAGAAACAAAAGAGAAAAAGTCATTGGAGAGGGGGAAAAGAAAGGGAGAAGAAGAAAGAAATCCAAAGAGAAATAGAAAGACAGAAGGAGAGAAAAGAGAAAAAAGGAATTTGGAGCAAAAGAGGTTAAAAGACACAGAGAGAAAGAGACAAAGCGCAACAAAGGAAGAGAAAAAGAGACACAGGGAGTGAAAGAAACGGAGTGGGAGAAAAGAGGTGGAAAGAGAGAGAGAGAAAGAAATAAATACAAGAGATAAAAAGAGAAATAGAGCAAAAGAGAGAAGGAGAGAAAGGAGAAGGAAAGAATAAGAGAAGGAGAATGGAAGAGAGAGAGGGAAAGCATGAAAAACCAAAAGATAAAAAGAGAAATGGAGCAAAAGATAGAAGGAGAGAAAGGAGAAGGAAAGAGAGAAGGAGAATGGAAGAGAGAGAGAGAAAGCATGAAAAACAAGAGATAAAAAGAGAAATAGAGCAAAAGAGAGAAGGAGAGAAAGGATGAGGAAAGAAAGAGAGAAGGAGAATGGAAGAGAGAAAGAGAAAGAGAGAGAAGGAAAAAAGGAAGAGAGCAAAAGAAGGTAAAAAGACAGAAAAAGACCAAGAGGAACAAAGAAAGAGAAAAAGAGAGAAGGAGAAAGTGAAAGGGAGAGAGAAAAAGAGAAAGTGTCTTTCTTCGAGGCACCTGGCTTTGGCAACATCAAGTTGACATATTTCAACCTGCAGCTCGTTTTTCTCTTGCGCTTCTCTGAGTGTTGTCTCGCGGGCCGGATTCAATCCCTTAGCGGGCCTGATCTGGCCCGCGGGCCGCCTCTTTGACACCTGTGCTCTAGAGTAATTGATTACCTTTGACTTCCAATTAGGGCTAGCATTAGCATCTATTGTCAAAAAAAGTTAGCAAAAAATAGTGCGTTTGTTTGTGGGATTAAGAGAAAATATCCTCTGCAAATTAATTTTATGACAAAATAAATACAGAAAGACCTGTTTAGATTAAAGGGACACTGTGTATTATTGAGCAGCACCTAGTGGTAGAAAAAATAATTTCAAAAATAAGGGGAAAAAGCATGAACTATCATATAAACTTACATTCATTTTACATATCATGTGCCAAACCCAGATGTAGCTGACATGAATGTCCGCCATCTTGTTGCTACGGGTACCCCCAGAAAACAAAAAACAAATTTTGAGTCTCCGTAGTTTGTATTCTTCCTTGTTCTCTTCAGCACTCGTTTTTTGGTTGCACTACACAATATAGCGACAGCTAGCAGTCCAATACTACACACTGTTCCTTTAAATATGCTAGTTTTTAATTGAATACTTTTAGCAGGGGCTTTAGATAAATTTTCAAAAATGCAGTCCAAAATATGTTATTTTGAATGTTTACTGTTTGTTCTGTGGGTTTTCATCATAATCGGTCTCAGCAGTAAAAATGCATTCATATTCTACCGATTTTAGTAAAACAGGTGGCAAGTGTTTGTTTATTTAAGATTAAAAACAAACAAAAAACAACTACTCCGAATTGATTTTGAAAACAAAATAAAAGTAGAAGTAATGATAATAATGAATACTGGATGATCTTTTCTGTCATGGTTGCCCAATTGGCCCTCCCTGTGAGGCGCCAGCTGCGGCTTGTTCACAGATTGGCTTTCTGTCTATTTCAGCTCAGCGCTGTCACGCTTCCTTTATCAGCCCGTCAACAAACCTCTGCCCCGCAATACGTGGGTTTTGACTCGGTCCTGCTTTCCTGTTGGTATTGGTATTGTTCCCGTTTATTTTTGTACTGTTAAATATCGCTTTCAAGTTCCGTTCCCGTCTATTTTTGTCCTTTTTTGTTTTCTCTCCAGTTTTTGTTCCCTTCTAGTTTGTCCTGTTTTATTTCGATATCCTGTTTCATTATCAATCCTGTCTGTCCCGTCCTGCCCGGTATCGACCCCATCTGTTCGATATCAACTTGGGCAATCGGTATCGATCTCGTCGGCCTCTGGCTTCCTATCATTTCACGGCAGACTGCTGCATAAGGTGCATGACTCCCCATTCCCGTAAAATAAAAGGCTTGTGTAAGTAACATCACGCGTTTGGGTCCTGATCCTGTTCTGGCTCTTGACATTTTCAACCAATCAAAATGAAGAGAAAACAAGTTAAGACATTATAAATCTATAAAGTTTTACTTTAAAGTCCTCCTCTTAACTTTAATACAACAATACAAACTTCTATGGAACTCATCGATGTTCTTTAGTGTGTATTATTATTCAGGGTTGGGTAGAGTTACTTTAACTTGATTACTTTCAATGACTTTTGGATTACTCCAATACCAAATATGCTAATAAAAGACAAAAGAAACTAAATATATGAAACTTGGATTTATTTTCATTTTGTTTCTGTCGCATTTGAAGTTTCTTTTTGGCGGAGATCAAAGAGATCAAAGCCAGGAGAGAAAGCTTACCATGTGTTGTGAGTCATCATTTTATTCATATTTAGTTTCTTTTGTCTTTTATTAGCATATTTTGGTATTGGAGTAATCCAAAAGTAATTGAAAGTAATCAAGTGAAAGTAACTCTACCCAACCCTGTTATTATTGGACAACATACTTTAAAGTTGAAATTCTAACCAGACTGAAAACGTTGACATACTGCCATTTTGTTTTACATGTAATGAAATCTCAAATGAGACTTCCAAGAAACGAATTACTAATTACAAAACAGAAATTGTTTTGGAGGTCTTAAATCAATGGTTCCCAAACTTTTGCAGACTGGCGCCCCCTTGGCTCCCCAATGTATTGCCAGCGACCCCCAAAAAGTGTGCTCTAATCCACAGGTGTCAAACAGGCGGCCCGCGTGCCAGAGCAGGCCCGCAAAGGGATTGAATCGGCCCGCGAGACAACACTCAGAGAAGCGAAAGAGAAAAACAAGATGCAGGTTGAAATATGTTAACTTGATGTTGCCAAAGCCAGGTGCCTCGAACAAAGACATTGTACTTGTATTTCTTTCTCTCTCTCTCTCTCTCTCTCTCTCTCTTTTCTTTCCACCCCATTTCTCCCACTCTATGTCTCTGTCTCTTTCACTCTCTATGTCTCTCTTTTTCTCTTCCTTTGTTGCTCTTTGCCTCGTTCTCTCTTTGTGTCTTTTAACCTCTTTTGCTCTAACTTCCTTTTTTCCTTTTCTCTCTTTTCTCTTTCTTTCTTCCTACACTTCACACTTTCTTTTCTCTTTTCTCTCCTTCTTTCTATTTCTCTTTGGATTTCTTTCTTCCTCTCCCTTTCTTTTCCTCCTCTCTCACGACTTTTTATCTTTTGTTTCTCACGCTCTCTCCCTCTCTCTCTTTTTCTTTATTTGTCCCGCCCTCTCTCCTTTTCCCTCCCTCTTTTTCTTTTTTCTTTCCCTCTTTTTCTTTCGCGCTTTCTTTTCTCTTTTCTCTCCTTCTGTCTTTCTATTTCTCTTTGGATTTCTTTCTTCCTCTCCCTTTCTTTTCCCCCTCTCTCACAACTTTTTATCTTTTGTTTCTCACGCTCTCTCCCTCTCTCTCTTTTTCTTTCTTTGACCCGCCCTCTCTCTTTTTCCCCTCCCTCTTTTCTTATTTCTTTCTCTCTTTTTCTTTCACGCTTACTTTTCTCTTTTCTCTCCTTCTGTTTTTCTCTATTTCTCTTTCGATTTCTTTCTTCCTCTCCCTTTCTTTTCCCCCTCTCTCACGACCTTTTATCATTTGTTTCTCACGCTCTCTCCCCCTCTCTCTTTTTTCTTTCTTTGTCCCGCCCTCTCTCCTTTTCCCTCCCTCTTTTTCTTATTTCTTTCTCTCTTTTTCTTTCTCTTTAATCTACTAGTCCGGCCCCTGACAGAGTGTTTTTTTCTATCATATGAGTTTAGTTCAAATGAGTTTGACACCCCTGCTCTAATCGATAATGCAGTTTTGGGGTTGGACACTATTAAACATTTTTAGCTAGTCACAGCATCGGTTATTTCTTTGTGCCTTTGCAAAATTTTTTCGTACGGCGTGAAGGGCGCAAATGCCGCTTTGATGGAGGTTTGTCTACCTCTCAGTCCAATTGTAGATGCATCTTCTTCGTCTTTTACTTGTAATCCTTTTTATAAGGTGCTGGTCCAAATGACACGTGTTTCCTCCGAACCTAGCGACTACGCGAAAGTGAATTCTGAAACGGGCGTTTTCTTCTGTTCCACGTCCGCTTCGTCAAAACCAAAATAGGTCCAAAGAAGTGATGTGCCGCCCTTCGGTGCAAGCTTCGGTTTCTTCTCGTTTGTTGACTCTGGGACTATGTTTACGGAGTCCCCCATGACACTCAATGAGCTCACACAGTAGGTGTGGCATAGTGTGGTGCGTACAGGGTTGGGTAGGGTTACTTCAACTGGATTACTTTCAATTACTTTTGGATGACTCCAATACCAAATATGCTAATAAAAGACAAAAGAAACTAAATATGAAGAAAATGACTAAGTTTTGTGCAGGCTTAGGGAGTAACGGAACACATGTAACGGCAAAAATGATGTTGGCAAGCTGTTTGTTTTATTTTCATTTTGTTTCTGTCACATTTTATGTTTGTTTTGTCGGAGCTCAAAGAGATCAAAGCCAGGAGAGAAAGCTTACCACGTGTTGTGAGTCATCATTTTATTCATATTTAGTTTCTTTTGTCTTTTATTAGCATATTTGGTATTGGAGTTTTCCAGAAGTCATTGAAAGTAATCACGTTAAAGTAACCCTACCCAACCCTGTTGATTACTGATGCAGGGCCCCTGAGTCTGCTCCGTTGGAGGCAGGCAACAGCCGCAGACCCTGATTGGCTGTTGTACTCTTTTTAAACCTCCGCCTTCCTGTCAACATTCGTCAGATCGTCTGCGAACGTTAGCTACATGCAAGGCAAGCTCTTTTGACTCCTGACTAATCCTGCCCTGTTTTACGTCTGATTCCCGTTGCCGACCTGTTTTCTGAACCTGTTTACGTTTTTGCTCCTCTGTACCGGCCAGGGTTGGGTAGGGTTACTTTAACTGGATTACTTTCAATTACTTTTGGATTACTCCAATACCAAATATGCTGATAAAAGACAAAAGAAACTAAATATGGATAAAATGACTAAATTTTGTGCAGTCTTGGGGAGTAACGGAATACACGGAACGGCAAAAATGATGTTGGCAAGCTGTTTGGATTTATTTTCATTTTGTTTCTGTCACATTTTATGTTCGTTTTGCCGGAGCTCAAAGAGATCAAAGCCAGGAGAGAAAGCTTACCACGTGTTGTGAGTCATCATTTTATTCATATTTAGTTTCTTTTGTCTTTTATTAGCATATTTGGTATTGGAGTTTTCCAGAAGTCATTGAAAGTAATCACGTTAAAGTAACCCTACCCAACTCTGGGTGCGTACAAACTTTAAATCGCGTTTATTGGCTTGTACTATTATAAAAGTTGCCTCTGATTGGTCGGCGCTTTTAAAACTCGAACGGTAACAATTGCGATTGGCCAAAACTCCATAACTCACTACAAAACCGTGAAAAAACCGCAGTGCTTTGCGTTTTCATAACCGCACTACGTTCAAACTTCAGACTGCCGCCCCCCTACCGCCCACCTACCACCTTCTTCTTCCTCATCGCCCCCCAGACCTTTCCACTGCCCCAGGGGGGCACTACCGCCCACTTTAGGAACCACTGTCTTAAAGTCCTTGAAATGAATTGATCACATTTCCAAAATATTGATTGCTGTTCATTGGTTGTCGTACGTAACTATTATTCTTCGACTATCGTTAAACGAATACACTTAAAACTCTAGTTTGTATGAAGCCCGACTGTTATTTTGTCAAATTGAATTCAGCATTTCAGACCTAAGCGAAGATTTCTTTGCAATCTGGCTTGGTGTGGTGAAGAATGTCACAAGTACAAAAACAGTTCACGCAGTCCAGTGCACATATGTTAAAACGATCACTGAATGCACAGGGACAGGAAATGTCGAGTCTGCTGGTGCAGGTCAGCGGGAGTGGCAAAAACAGTCACAGTCATTAAAAATAATGTTGGACTAATCATTCTTCTGAAATTGAAAAAAGGATAAGATGGCCATTTGGTCATTTGACATGGGTTGGTTGCCAAAAAGTGGGCTAATAAAATACTGTTATTTTTTCTGTAGCTGTTTTCTCATCTCATCTCATCAGCTGCACCGCTTATCCTCAGTAGGGTCGCGGGGATGCTGGAGCCCATCCCAGCAATCATCTGGCAGTGGGCAGGGGACACCCTGGACTGGTTGCCAGCCAATCGCAGGGCACACGGGGACAGACAACTCACTCGCTCAGTCACACCTAGGGACAATTTGGACCAGCCAATTCACCTGAAATGCATGTCTTTGGAATGTGGGAGGAAACCGGAGTGCACGGAGGAAACCCACGCAAGCACGGGGAGAACATACAAACTCCGCACAGTAAGGCCGGGAGCTGGATTTGAACCCACTCAGGAGGTTCCCACGACCTCAGAACTGTGCCGCACACGCGCTAACCACTGCGCCGTTGTGCTGCCCTAGCTGTTTTCTAATTTGAAGAATTCTGCTATAAATTGAAAATGTCCGATTAGGATGTGTGTTTTCGAAATGACCATTTACTGTCATCATTACTAATATGCATCACCTGTGCCCGCTCCTTTGGTGCCAACTGCCTTGGACTCTGATTGGCTCTCTGTCTCTATTTAAACCCACTCCTATCTGTCCCCTGTTTTCAGTCCGTCTGCGAATCTCAGTTATCACTAGGCAAGCCTTTTTCGACCCTGACTCCCACCTGTTTTTTGCTCCTGTCTGTCCTCCGGCTTCGACCATTTTTTGATCCAGACCACGGCTACTCTCCCGTCCCAGCTTTCGACCTATTTTGTCCCCGACCATGTCTACACTCCTTTCCTGGCTAACGACTCGCTTTCGACCACGTTTTTGTTCTCCTGTCCTGGCTACTGACCCGTTTTTCCGCTCCCGACACCGCCATCGCTCGCCACGGAAGTCCGTGTTCAGAGGGACCTGCTTCCTGCGCCCAGCAATCACCGGATCGTGGGGGAAACAATTTCCTTTCTTCTAATAAAACTGAGAGAAACGTAACGCAAGTGGGTCCTGTCTCCGTTCTGGTCCTGACATTTACCTCTTTTCGGTTAGCTATTCGATCCATTCTACTTCAAAATGACCCTCCATAAACTTCAGCTGGTCCATAATTTAAACATAACAAAAACATATCTCGTCATCACATCACCCCTGTCCTTCAGCAACTCTACCGGCTCCCAATCCCAATCTATCATAGAATCAACTATAAAATCCTGCTCTACACCTACACGGCCATTCATAACCCTGTTATCTCTCCGACCTCCTTCACACTGCCACGCCATCCCGCACCCTTAGATCATCTTCCTCCCTCCATGTCACTATACCCCTGCCCAACTCAGCTCCATGGGGAGCAGAGCTTTCAGCCGCTCTGCCCCCCAGCTCTGGAACTCATTGCTGCAGGACCTCCGAAATTCTGAGACCCTGTCCACCTTCAAATCCGGACTCCAAACTCACCTCTTAAGACTTGCCTTTTCTTGACCATCTGCCTCACATACCGCCCCCTTTTAACTCTAATGTTTTATTTGCTATTTTATTACTTGCTTGTTTTACTCTTCGTTTATTGTTTTGTCCTACTACAGGTAACAGCTAATCACTCAGCCTTCCACTTTGGCATGCTTTTTATGCTCTAATTCAATCACAAACACACACGCTTGATTGACAAATTAATGTTGTGATAAGAGCTAATATATCAGTCCACCTGATCGTGCTTCCCTAAAACAAGCTAACTATACTTTTTCTGCTCTCTTACACACGCTTTTCTGCCATGGACCTTTTAAAATGTATATATCATTAGCGGGGGCAGCACGGCGGCGCAGTGGTTAGCGCATGTGCGGCACAGTTCATGTAATGGGAACCTCCTGCGTGGGTTCAAATCCAGCTCCAGACTTCCTGTGCGGAGTTTGTATGTTCTCCCCGTGCTTGCGTGGGTTTCCTCCGGGCACTCCGGTTTCCTCCCACATTCCAAAAACATGCATTTCAGGTGAATTGGCCGGTCCAAATTGTCCCTAGGTGTGAATGAGCGAGCGAGTTGTCTGTCCCTGTGTGCCCTGCGATTGGCTGGCAACCAGTTCAGGGTGTCCCCTGCCCACTGCCCGATGATTGCTGAGATGGGCTCCAGCACCCCCGCGACCCTACTGAGGATAAGCGGTGCAGCTGATGAGATGAGATGAGATAAGATATCATTAGCGGTCTTGACTCACAGGTATGTTGGGACGCAGGAGTTAGCAGAGATGCAGCTGTTTACTCCGCTCCAAAGTTATCATTCCTGCTTCAGTGGCTCTGGCCCCGGTCGCTTACCCAATCAGAAGGCGCGAGGTGGGTAACGTGTCAGTCAGAAAACAGGTGAGAGGGATAGAGAGGCTCAGCTGCATCTGAGCCTTAATAATCAGCTTCATCTCATCTGATTTCATCTCATCTCATTAGCTGCACCGCTTATCCTCAGTAGGGTCGCGGGGTGCTGGAGCCCATCCCAGCAATCATCGGGCAGTGGGCAGGGGACACCCTGAACTGGTTGCCAGCCAATCGCAGGGCACACAGGGACAGACAACTCACTCGCTCAGTCACACCTAGGGACAATTTGGACCGGCCAATTCACCTGAAATGCATGTTTTTGGAATGTGGGAGGAAACCGGAGTGCCCGGAGGAAACCCACGCAAGCACGGGGAGAACTTGCAAACTCCGCACAGGAAGTCCGGTAGCTGGATTTGAACCCACACAGGAGTTTCCCAAGACCTTAGAACCGTGCCGCACACGCGCTAACCACTGCGCCGCCATGCTATTAATAATCGGCTTATTGAATGAATAAAAATGCTGATACCGATATTCGTCAAATTCCCAAATATCTGTGGCGATAATCTAGTACTAGAGATGCCGCCCTCTGTTGGAAAAAATGTGTGCGACAATAGTCGACAATAGAATTCATTGAGACTATTTCTATTATCGATTTCTGTTGACAATGTCAACCAATCGTTGCTGTTGTAATCCTCCTTTTTCTGCTAGCATACAGTACAGTTTTTTTTTTTTAAATTATTTTCAAAGTATGGAAAAACACAGTCTACTTGCAGTTGTTTAAGAAAGATGTTTTTTCCGTGTCAGTGTATTTCTATGCCGCTGCAAGCCGTCTCAGACAGGAAGTGAAGTTTTGAGGAGAGTAACAGATGCGAACATACCGCCGTGCCCTGGAGACGACTGGCGTGGTTTCTAGGCCGAGGAAGTTTTTGGAATAACATGAACGTGTTGGCATGTCAATAGCACTGGGAGTTTGAATAGCTAATAAATAAGACTATGTGGTAGGATTTATGCGTGTGCTGTGTTTCCATTCACGGATGCTGCTGCACATTGCTCGCTTCACTCTTCTGGTTTATAAGTTTTAACCCATTGTGTTGTTTAAAGGGACATTGTGAAATGTTTAACATCTAAAACTAGAATGGTCATTTTGGGTACTCAAGAGTGAGTACCTGTTTGCTTGTTAAAGATTGTGGTTCTGGCCTTACTTGTCCTGGCCTACGAGAGTAGAATGTCTTTATGAGAAAACTGCCAAGTCAGTAAAACCTAAAATGTTGCCTGAGCTTTTTTTGCTGCGATTTTCACATCTGGGGTCACCTACCTGGCAGCCTGATGTACTTAAACCTTCTGTCTGCAAGATATTATGTTGAAATTGAATGTTGTTTTAGCTTGACAAGAGGGGTATCTTTCAGGAAAAACCACTGAGTCAGCAAAGCAAAAAGTGCTGGGTCAGTTTTTGTGGCACATTTTTACCTCTAGAGTGACCTGATTGGTTGTGAATGTTTGTTATCCTGGCCAAAATTGTTCTGGACTGGGAGAGTAGAATGTTTTTCTGGGAGAGATGCTGAGTCGGCAAAATAAAAAATACAGTCAGCTTTTTTTTATGTGGCGATTTCACATCTGAGGTAACCTACCCGATTGCCTGATATACTTCTGCATCTGCATTTTTTTTTTATATAGCGCTTTTCAAGTCAATGACTTCCCAAAGCGCTTTACAATGTGCTCCACATTTCCCAATAGTGGCCGTGCAGCCATGTAAGGCGCTAACCTGCTTATTGGGGGTATTAGGGGTTCAGTGTCTTACCCAAGGACACTTCGACATGTAACACGGACAAGCCGGGATTCGAACTGGGATCCCTTGATCCTAAGACAAGCGCTCTACCTCCTGAGCTACTGCTACTTAAACCCTTCAGTGTGCAAGATGTTCTGTTGGAATTGAATGTTGTTTTAGCTTGAAGAGAGGAATAGCTTTCAGGACAAATGCTGAGTCAGCAAAGCAAAAAGTGCTGAGTCAGTTTTTTGTGGCGCATTTTTACCTCTAGAATGACCTGATTGGTTGCGAATGTTTGTAATCCTGGCCAAAATTGTTCTGGACTGGGAGAGTAGAATGTTTTTTTCCGGGAAATATGGTGAGTCAACAAAATAAAAATACAGAGTCAGCTTTTTTCATGTGGCATTTTTCACATCTGGGGTAACTTACCTGACTGCCTGATATACTTAAACCCTTCTGTGTCCAAGATATTATGTTGAAATTGAATGTTGTTTTAGCTTAAAGAGGGGAATAGCTTTCAGGACAAATGCTGAGTCAGCAAAGCAAAAAGTGCTGAGTCAGTTTTTGTGGCACATTTTTACCTCTAGAATGACCTGATTGGTTGCGAATGTTTGTAATCCTGGCCAAAATTGTTCTAGACTGGGAGAGTAGAATGTTTTTTTCTGGGAAATATGCTAAGTCAGCAAAATAAAAAATACAGAGTCAGCTTTTTTACGTGGTGATTTTCACATCTGAGGTAACCTACCTGACTGCCTGATATACTTAAACCCTTCTGTGTGCAAGATATTATGTTGAAATTGAATGTTGTTTTAGCTTGAAGAGCGGGATATCTTTCAGGAAAAAATGCTGAGTCAACAAAGCAAAAAGTGCTGAGTCAGTTTTGTTGTGGCGCATTTTTACCTCTAGAATGACCTGATTGGTTGCGAATGTTTGTAATCCTGGACAAAATTGTTCTGGACTGGGAGAGTAGAATGTTTTTTTCTGGGAAATATGCTGAGTCAGCAAAATAAAAAATACAGAGTCAGCTTTTTTTATGTGGCGATTTTCACATCTGGGGTAACCTACCTGACTGCCTGATATACTTAAACCCTTCAGTGTGCAAGATGTTCTGTTGGAATTAAATGTTGTTTTAGCTTGAAGAGGGGGATAGCTTTCAGGACAAATGCTGAGTCAGCAAAGCAAAAAGTGCTGAGTCAGTTTTTGTGGCGCATTTTTACCTCTAGAGTGGCCTGATTTGGTTGAGAATGATTGTAATCCTGGACTGGGAGAGTAAAATGTTTTTTTCTGGGGAATATGCTGAGTCAGCAAAATGAAAAATACAGTCAGCTTTTTTTATGTGACATTTTTCACATCCGGGGTAACGTACCTGACTGCCTGTGACAATTGCTGTTGATACTCATTGTCATTCTGTTTCTTTGAATGATAAGAACAAATACACAAACATAAATTTAAAAATACTCGTAGATCAAGAAATTTGTACTTATTTTACATAAAATGAGGCTTACCTAGAAGGAGCTGACATGATTACACGAATACCCCCAAACACCAGTTTAAATGTGAATTGCTTCGCAAAATAATAAAAAAAATAATACAAGTAAAATGGTGCAATTCTTTACCTGTGCTCCGTACCACTCGTTTTTGGTTGCAGTACACAACACAACGACATCTAGTGGTGAAACAATGAAGTGTCCCTTTAAGGCAGGGGTCAGGAAACTATGCCTTATTTTAATGAGATGGCTAGGGGCAAAAATAGAACTTGTGTAATTACAAAATATATCTTATCTATATATATCTGTAATAACAATAATGGTGTTTGATCCAGTGTATATAAGACACACTTTTAACTACAATTCACTGTCCAGGTGTCACATTGGCTGTAAATCGCTAAATAATCCTTTCTACTGAAGCCCATTAAGCACTGTCGTGTTCATTGTTGAGACACTTTATGAAAACAAACTTTAACCCAAAACAAACATTTTACTCAGAATCTCTAGCAAAGCATGTAGAGCAATTTAATTGGGTGAGCAGTAGGAAGAGGCGGAGCTAAACACACAGCGTGCACATTCCTTTTCCTTGCCCAGCGATGTCTGCACTATAGGTACATACGTTGGTATCCTCGTTTGCAGTATTTTGTGACATTTTCACCAGAGAACTTTGCTCGCACCTTGTTTTGAAACCATTATTGAGGACAAAAATGAGTCAAAAGAAGCCTTGACACTCTTAAGTAACTGCGGAAGGGAAATACATTTTAAGTAAAATATTTATATTGATATGGGACACAGGCTCCGGCATTTTTATTTTTTTAATAGATTTCATCAAATCATCAAATATCACACAGTGAATTTAGTCTTAAAATTGATGGTGTGGCTCTCTCAAGAAAAACAAAAGGTGTGCTTTTATGCTCTTTGGGTCATAAAGGTTCCCTAAACCTGACTTTAAGTCAATAAACGTGTCACAGCATTTGTTTGTACAGCTTCACTCATGTTTTGCACAGAAATGTAAGAGCTTGCTAGCTTCTTGTTACAAATGAGTACCAATGGCTTACCGTTTGATAGGCATTTCTGAAATGCTATAACTCGCTATGTAAATACCAAGTTGTAATTATTGAAAGTAGGGTCAAAATGGGATCAGAACACCACTAAATCATCCGCATTGTATAAGGCTCATACTAAATTTGGGCCCTGGTGTCGTGGAATGCTCTGCCTCCTGAGATTCGATCTGCAACCTCAGTGGTTTCATTTTCTTCATGTTGAGGTTTTTGAGTTTTCCCTTGCCCTCATGTAGGTCTTAGATCAGGGGATGGTGTCATAATAGTCTGTGGTCTTTGCGGCCCTTTGAGACTCCTTGTGATTAAGGTTGTCACAAATAAACATGACTTGACTTAAAGGGTCAATATGTATTATTAAAAAACAACTATTAACAACAATAAGCAAAAAAAAAACCATGAACTATAATATTAACGTGCATTTTTTAAATACTCACTGCCACCAAAACTTGAGCTTCACAACAATACACACTGTCCCTTTAAAAGCAATATTGGAGGGATTGGTAATGTATATAGACCCTAATCTTGTCATTGATCTCTCATGCCATGTTAAAAATCAAGTTTCCTAGAAAATTACAATGACTTAGAACAGGGGTGTCAAACATGCGGCCCGGGGGCCAGATCAGGCCGGCTAAGGGATTGAATCCGGCCCGCGAGACAACGCTCAGAGAAGCGCAAGAGAAAAACGAGCTGCAGGTCTAAATACGTCCACTTGATGTTGCCAAAGCCAGGTGCCTCTCACAAAGACGGTGTACTTGTATTTTTTTCTTTATCTCTCTCTTTATCTCTCTCTCTCTCTTTATCTCTCTCTCTCTCTTTATCTCTCGCTATCTTTATCTCTCTCTTTATCCCTCTCTCTCTTTATCTCTCTCTCTCTTTATCTCCCTTTTTTTCTCTCTCTCTCTCTTTCACTCTGTCTCTTTCTTTGTTTCTCTTTGCCTCTTTCTCATCTGCGTCTTTTTACCTTATTTTGGTCTCTCTTCCATTTTTCCTTTTCTCTCTTTTGCTCTCTCCTGCTTTCCCTTTCTCTCCTTCTCCCAATCTCTCTTTCTTTCCTTCTCTTTTCTCTCCTTCCCTCTCTCTATTTCTCTTTGGATATCAGTCTTTCTCTCTTTCTTTCCCCTCTCTCAATATTTGTCTTTATATCTTTTTTTTTCTCAAATTCTCTTTCCCTCGCTCTTCTTTCTCTCTTCTCTCTCTCTCCCTTTGTCTTTTTTATTGTCCCACCCTCTCTCTTTTTCTCTCCTTCGCTTTGTCTTATTTCTTTCTCTATTTTTCTTTCCCTCTAGTACACTAGTTCGGCCCCCGAGAGAATGTTTGTTCTATCTTGTGGCCCCAGAGGTAAAATGAGTTTGACACCCCTGACTTAGAACATAGGATCAATGAAGAATAAGCTGCCAATGATCGTTTCGCTACTCAGAATTTCGACCGTTGATATTTGTGCATGCGTTTGTGTAGTGACAGTAATAATTTGAGCGTCTACAGCGCCACCTGCCGGCCACAGTGAAACACAACACAAATAAATGACAAAACCTTTTAATTTGTGCATTCCTGTGTGCAAAACTCTTTTCTAAAACAACAAATCAAGAATCCAAATCAAATATATTTCCAAACATAACATCACAAATTAAACATAGAATACATCACACACGTGTGGATAATTTGAACTATTATAAGTTACAATCTGCTACTTAAAATGCAAAAAAAATAAATGTTTTGTATTCTGTAATCATGTTTATGTTAAAATAATTCAAAAAAATGCTTTCACAACTGGAAAAAAATACTAAAGAGACAAAAACACACGACAAAACAGAAAACAAAGTCGCGGATTGGTTAATGAAAAAAACAATTAAAAGTACCTGTTACACTTTTTTTAATTCAAAACTAAAATATTCCTTGTTATCCTAAGAGCATCAACAAGTACCTTCAGGAGGTAACAGTGGCATGGAGTATAGTGGTCCAGACCAGCCGGGAAAAACATGCCAAACAGTAGTTAGAGTGAACTATGCAAATGTATTAAAACACATTTTTAAAAATTGATCGAATATACATATCATTTTACTTGGCCTCATCACAGCGTCAATAGCGAACAAGCTTCCATAAACACAGATGTTTTCTTGACATCTCCCCAACTTTTGAACCGGAAAAGAGAGTACACAACTCAAATATTTCCCAGAGGATAAGGTTTCACCAGATTATCAGGCGCACTTCAAAAAAAAAGTATTTTATTAAATATTTGTATATACAAGGCACATTGGAGTATAAGGCACATGCGATTCAAACTCCTGAAACTGCTGTAAGAGCTAGCTAGGGTTGCGTCAAAATACTAATTTCGTAGAAAATAATTACGATGCATGAATTGTTTCATTTTGAATGATGCATGATCCAAACAAACCATAAAATCGATCCATATTTTTATCTAATGACATTTGTTTTCTTCAATGTTTACACTCGTTTGAATTTCATGTGCCTTATAGTACAGTGCGCCTAATGTAAGAAAATCTTCCAAATGTTTATCGAAGTGCGTCTTATAATCAGGTGGACCTTATAGTTGGGAAAATGGGGTGACTAGGACTTCACCGTTCCTGCTGGGACAAATGCTTTCTTGGGTTGGACTTAGAAAACTTGCACGTGGCCGTGCAAGGTGGTGGTGTTCCCGCCGCAGTCCACGTACTGGTACATCTCCTGGGAAACCTGCTCGGCATGGCCAAAGTACGACGTGGTCACCGTAACCCTGTTTCAGAAAAAGTAGTAGTCGTTATTTCATAGTATCTGTTTTTCGGATTTCAGCAATGTTCCCTGTCATTTTCCACGGGTCTGCGCTTGAAACAACAGTGAGCAACCATAATCCCAAGTGTGGCAAGATAATTCACTATCAAACATGTCCAAAACTTGACATCAAGTTACATTTTGCAGGGTTTCCAGCAATGCAAAATTATTTTTCTCTTTTGAATGAATTGACTCGTACTATTGCAAAGGTTGTACGGCCTAAAAACGTCCTTTGTTCTTACAATTCTTTCACAAGATATCCATTTATTTTTATTTCCTGATATATTTTGTCGCATAATATTAACATTTTTGGGGGCTTATTGAGTCGGTTGCAAGATACAGAACTGTACTTAATCACATTTTTTTAGTGGAAGTACAATGTTGGCAAAAAGATTCACTTATATAATTGGAAATTATTTGAATGCAACACAAACTTTTTCGTCTTTCTGTGTTTTTTTTCTACTTTTTTTTTAATTCCTTTAAAAAAATCTCATTGTGTTTATTTTTTCCTAGCTGTTACTTTTTTCTTTTTGTTCTCTATTTGCTTTTTTCCTTTTTTCCTTGTTTTTCTTTTCTTTTTTTCTGGCTTTTTTCTAAATGTTTCCTTCTTTTTTTCTCAGCTTTTCACTACTTTTTCATTTTGGTATTTTTTTCTATTTTGTTCTATTCCCCCCTTCCTTTAAGTTATTTTGTGCATAATTTTAAATAATATTTGGTCATGTTGGGATTAAAGAAGCAAAACCAACCCGAAAAGCCGTTTAGGACCCGAAAGAGCCGGTTCCTTTTAGTGAGCCGAGCCGAAGAAGCCGGTTCTCGAAAAACTCTCCTGACTTTACTCAACTTCGTTCTCCTTCGACCTTGACTTCCAAATACCGCATTTAGAACACAGCGTCAGGGAAACCCGTGTATTTTTACCTTCATGCACTGTAATTTTGACTTAATTCACTTCTTAACTAGCAATTTCGAGCCCTCATTTTTGTGAGCTGGTTAGATTTTCTTGTGCGCTTAGAAGGTGCGGGCAGTGCGCATGCGCGCAGCTTAGAGGGAACATTGGTGGCTAGTCTTTGCCACAAAACCTAGTTTCCAGACTAAAACTCAACATACTTTCCAGTAAGCCCCCAGGATACAGCGACACCGTCGAGTGATGTTTTCCTACCCTCTTGATGCCAATTTCTCTACATTACGATTTTGCATGCCCAAAAACTTTGAAATTTTTGTCCATATGTAGTTACGTCTCTCAGATGCCCGTTTGCTATTGGTCAACGTCATATCGTAGCTGCTCGGCGATTGGTTTGTCACGGCATCATGAAAATGAGTATGTGCTATTGGCTGAATTACCTTCCACGATGCCTTTCCGTCTCTTTATTTAGTTCACGTGCTATGTAACGTGTTGGTGATAAATACTTTATTTTCTGTACTGCATTTAAATGCTATGGGACACAAGGCTTGCAGGGATGCAAAAACCTGGAAACAAAGCTGGCAATTATCAAGAAATACTACTACTACTACTATGTTCCATGGATGTAACCAATGGATGATAGGGAATATTTTCATATTTAAAATAAGAAGGTGATTAAAGCAAGAAAATATTCTAGGGGAATGACAATCCTGGCAAGTGGTAGCTTTAAAATCTGTCATTTTTAATCCACCTTCGACTTCTCCGCACACCCCGTGCATCTACCCGCTACTCCACCAGACCAACCTTTACATGTACATTTATTGGTATACTTATTTATTCATATATTACATGTAATTGGTACTGCTATATACGATCTTATTTGTTATTTGGGCTACTGTGGGTTCAGAATGCATTACTAATGGGCGGCATTAGCTAAGGAGGTAGAGCGCTAGTCTTGGGATCAAGAAATCGCAGGTTCGAATCCCGGCTCCTCCGTGTTACATGTCGAAGTGTCTTCGGGCAAGACACTGAATCCCTAATGCCCCCAATACGCAGGTTGGCGCCTTGCATGGCTGCACGGACGCTATTGGTGTGTGAGTGTGTGTGAATGGGTAAATGTGAAGCACATTGTAAAGCGCTTTGGGAAGTCTTCATTGACTTGAAAAGCGCTATATAAATGCAGATCATTTCATTTAGTAATGGGCGTTTATCCCCGCTATTTGTCAATTTACGATCTCCTCCTGAGAACAGATTACTGTCGCATCCACCTGCTACTCCACTAGACCAGCTCATGTCATGTCACGACATTTTTATTTATAAATAATGATATTTGATCAAATACACGTGTATAAAAAAACAACTAGTACTTACTATATACTTGATAGTTTTTTACATTTGTTATTTGAGGTACAGGGGGTTCGGAATGCGTCACTATAAGTTTCTATTCCCTGCTATACGGCAATTTGACTTTGCCTTCCAGACTGATGTATGAAAATCTTTCCAGTACCATATGTTGAAGTCCTACTTACTGCATCATGACCACCATGTTGTGCACCTTGATGGACTGCAGCGTACAGTAGTCGCTGTGGAACGTGAGAAGAAATATCAGTACGTTCTGACCAAAGTACTTTAAAGGCCAAAATACACTTTTAAGCAGCTCGACTTACAACATGTAATTTAATTCATCTGCAATCACAGTGGGCACTGTGTAGTCAATCTGGGGGCAAAAAAACATACAGAGGTAGTAGTTAAAGGGTGAGAAGTGACATAATAGATTACATAGAAAACACACTTCTATTCTATAGCATATGAATAACCTATATTTCATGTTGAGAATATCTGTGTATTATTTGTTATTGCAACATCCATTGCAGCCTGGTCATCCTGGAAGGGAGATTGCCTCATGTGCAGTCCTTTCTCAAGGTTTCTTCATTTTCCTCAAGTTGAGGTTTTTGAGTTTTTCCTTGCCCTCATGTAGGTTTTAGATCAGGGGATGGTGTCATAATAGTCTGTGGTTTGCAATAATCTGTGGTCTGTGCAGCCCTTTGATACTCTTTTTGATTAAGGGTGTCACAAATAAACATGACTTGACTTGTGCTGGATTGTTGTTGGTGGTTTTGACCACTAGAGGGCATGTGTGCTATTTTTACAAATATGTTTTGATATATTTAAGCTCTCATGAGGACTGATCCTGCCATATATAGAAATTAATATACAAACAGATGAATACCTACAAATATATGCCCTATAAATAAATTAGCCCACAAATGTATCATGCAATACCTTGTTAAATAAGAAATGCGATTTATGTTTTTGTTTCATCATTTATTTTGTTGTTATTTGAACGAGGTAGCGGGTAAAAGTGGCTGAGATTTTCGCCTATTGGTTGATCGACAAGCGCACTAATCAACTGCAATTAATTCGATTAAATTCATGTCACGTGTAGGTATTTTTTTTTTAGTTTAGACATTTATTTCTACATATGACAGAATCGATCCTCCATACCTTGAAGCTTCATTCACTAACGGCTTTTTTAAGTGTTTTGAGGAATTTACTAGGAAAGTGTTTTTCAACCTTTATTAAAATAAGGCACATTTCTTTCATTTCTTTCAAGGCAGCACGGCGGCGCAGTGGTTAGCGCGTGTGCGGCACAGTTCTAAGGTCTCAGGAACCTCCTGTGTGGGTTCAAATCCAGCTACCAGACTTCCTATGCGGAGTTTGTATGTTCTCCCCGTGCTTGCGTGGGTTTCCTCCGGGCACTCCGGTTTCCTCCCACATTCCAAAAACATGCATTTCAGGTGGATTGGCCGGTCCAAATTGTCCCTAGGTGTGAATGAGCGAGCGAGTTGTCTGTCCCTGTGTGCCCTGTGATTGGCTGGCAACCAGTTCAGGGTGTCCCCTGCCCACTGCCCGATGATTGCTGGGATGGGCTCCAGCACCCCCGCGACCCTACTGAGGATAAGCGGTGCAGCTAATGAGATGAGATGAGACATTTCTTTCATTGAAAAAAAATCCCGCGATTAGAGTCGTTGCATTAAAAGTAAAATCCAAATGAAATATAGCTTTTGCTAGACAGCACAGGCACACAAAATGGATAAGTTTCCCACAGCACAGTACAACAATTAATACCTGTGGTGAAAATCACTGTACTAGGATGTACAAATGGTTTAACCTAGGTGTCAAACTCACATCTGGCAACATCTGGCCCAGCATTTAATTATATCCGGCCCATTAAATCATTTTATATACATCTACTATAACTATATACTATAACTATATAATATGTGAAATGGTGATAACTCTCAAACTACAGATCCCAAAATGCAGCGCTTCTGCTGCCGCCACAAGACTTCCCGAAAATGTTCCCGCATCAATCGAGGTAGCTGTAGCCGAAAGCTTAAAACTACTGGAAAAAAAAAACACGCCGGCCAGTTGAAAAACAAGACCAACAAGTGCATTAATTGTGAGTCTTTGGTGTCAGGAAGCAGAGACGTAACGCTCAGGGACGAACTTCCATCCATCACAATATAACGGAAGGCTAAAAGGATAAAAACAGGGTGCTGTTTCTGTTGCTGTGGATAACACAGATGCTAAGCCCTCACAATGGCCTAGGAAAAAGTTGATTAGGAAAACGGAGCCTTTCAAAACCGAGGATAGGCTGAATATTTGTTAACTGACATTGCCGGTAATCCTGTGTGTCTTCTTTGTGGACCTAATAAGGCCGTGATTGAGGAATTTAATGAAAAACGGCACTACAAGACAAAATATCAGAGTAAGCCTAAAAAACCTGAATGCACAGAAGAAGATACAGAAAGATGAAGAGTTAAATAAGATAGTATATGTTTTTCTCTAAAGTAAAAAGCACCAAATTGTATTTATATTTCCATTGTTTCATGTTTTGAATGTGGATGCTTTTGACGGGAGATATTTTATGGAGAGCAACGTTTTTAAAGTTGTTTAATGTTTAAAGTTTTCATATTTATGTTTAAAAGGTCAAGTTTTTAGTGTATTCGATAAATATCTATCCTGTTCTGCCCACGACCAAGGGTGTGGTTTGAGTGTTGGCCCTCTGTTTGACACGCCTGACCTAGACCATGGCAAAAGTCTCAGATTAAATTATTTGTTTCAAAAGTATAGCCAAAAGGCATCCAATTATGCGCTAAAAATTATGGAAGTATAATAAAAAGATTATTTATTTGAATAAAAACTATTTTGAAGAGTTCATATTACATAAAAAACAACTGTAAAGCTGATGACTTATACAGACCTGTCGCTGGTCAAGAGGTACGATGACGGTGCTGTTGATGTTGAATTTAGCCTTGCCGATCACCGTCTTGGCGAACTCCACCTGGGCGGTGATATTGGTGACCGAGATGGCGTAATAGTTGTTGTTTGTGATGTTCAGAGTATTCTGGAGGAAAAAAATAGATACAGTAGGCAGGTCGATATGGGAAATTAGGAATGGCTGTCAGCCGACTTTGATGGAGAATGGTGGTTTGACGTCCATAGAGGTCAATGGCACTCAATCTGTTAAATCGAATTCGAGTTCAGCATCAAGGATCTTACATAATTTGGATCAGTGTTTCCCAACCTTTTTTGAGAGGAAGTACACGTTTTTTTTTTTCGAGACACATCATCCATTGAAAGTGTTAAAAAGTTAATTCCTGGCTGCTGTATTTTTTCAAGGTTTTGGGTGCTCTGAAGAGAGTGATGTGCAACAATAGTATGAGTATGGATGTTAAGAGGGGACTGTATGAGAGTGTGATTGTGCCGACTGTGTTGTATTGTGCAGAGACTTGGAGCCAAAACGCAGATTTGAGAAGGAAATTGAATGCGTTTGAGATGAAGTGTTTTGGGAGTATTTAAGGAGTGACAAGATTGGATAGATTGAGAAATGAAATTGTGAGAGACAGAACTGGAGTAGTGGTGGAACTGAGCAAGCATGTGGATAAGAAAGTACTCGGTTGGTCTGGACACATGGAGAGTATGGATGAGGAGCTAATGTTTAAGAAGATCTACAGAGCAGGGGTAAATGGAAGGAGACCAAGAGGAAGGCGGCCATTGACGTGGATGGATGGTGTTATGAGTGCACTGCAGGAAAGAGGTCTAAATCTAGTGGAAGCAAGAGCTCTTGTTGGTGATAGGAATGAGTGGGTAGGTGTTATAAAAGGATAGTGGTAGACGTGTTCTAAGGGATGGGCAGGGCACCTGTATGATGCGGCAGGGGTAAACCATTGAAAGCTGTCGGGCCCTGCTGTTGAACAAAAGAGTGTGTTGTGTCACCCTCACCCGAGTGACATGTCCTGTTTCATCTGGAGGGATGAAAGCATGACCAACTTGGGTGCCGAGGTAACTAACTTCTTTGGATGTTTGGGCATTTGGGTTGGCCATGGTCCCAAAAATTTCGTGTGTGTTTTTTTTTGCTATTTTTTCCCTTTTTGATTTTCTTTGTTATTGTGTTTGTCTTGCTGTCAGTCACCCCTCTTGAGGAACATGACCAAGGTAGATATAGTGTTTTTTTTTATTATTTATCATGTCAATTGAATTTTAACGCTTTACTCTAGATGATTTAAAATTTTCCGTACTGCAATCTGTCATGTTTAAAACAATGACCGGATGATTTAGGAAACTTTTAAGTTACAATGAAACTCGTTTATTAAAGAAAAGCAAGCACATATATGTGTCAACTGAATAACCAGTGCCCAAAATCTATAACTTACCACATAAATAAATACGATACAACCAATAAACAAGGGCAACTTTTCTCTCTTTTAGCGAGGCCGGGCGGTTGCCGACCACCGGTTCGGACGGCGATCTTACTGTGATATTGAGATAGATGATCTGCTTCTCGTGATCGTAGGCCACATACGCCGACTTCACGCCGACATAGTAGACGTCGATGGTGCGAGGGAACAGAAAGAAAACGGCCAGGCTGGACAGCAGCAGGCAAACACACACCGAAATGGTCACGTAGAGTTTTCTGCATGCCGGAAAGCGAACAAAGGTGAGACACAACATAGTCAACCATCCACTTGTTTGCTTATCAGGAGGACAAAAGCACTCACGTCCTGCTCGGCCTCAGCCTTTGGTCGCTGTAGGGAATTAGAGCCACCAACTGATTCTCCTGACCTGATAAATAATTTGGGAAACAATAAAACAGATTGTTATACATTGGAGACACACAGACCAGTTTATATTCTGTAACAGTGGACTATTGTTATAATGTTTCAGTCACCTCTTGTGAATTTGGAATTTACTTCCTCATTACAGAATTGTAGGACAAAGCATTCTAGTCCATTTCACTGGTAAATATAACAGTACATTTTTGGGCGGCAATAGCTCAGGAGGTAGAGCGCTCGTCTTGGGATCAAGGGATCCCAGTTCGAATCCCGGCTCGTCCGTGTTACATGTCGAAGTGTCCTTGGGTAAGACACTGAACCCCTAATACCCCCAATAAGCAGGTTAGCGCCTTACATGGCTGCAAGGCCGCTATTGGGAAATGTGGAGCACATTGTAAAACGCTTTGGGAAGTCATTGACTTGAAAAGCGCTATATAAATACAGATCATTTCATTTTCATTTCATTTAACATACAATTGTACCCAAAGGAATTTATAAATATTATCACAAGATACAGTCAAAAACTAACATATTTAAAATAATAAATTAATTCTTATGTAGAGTAAATAAGCCCAGCACAAAATTGACTACCTCATTTTTTTGTTTCAAGTAACTCAGAGTTTTGGAATGGATGGAGCAACGGCGTCCCCTTTTGGACAGTTCCCGAACATACCAATTCACCATGTACCATGATGAAATCTGATAACATGAAGTTTTGAATGTAATTCAAACATCCAAGGCAATGTATTGATAAAATAATGTTCTCATCGTACGTAATTATGTCGATTGGAGGGACATTATGCAAATTTCGCACTTCTTTGGCTTTCCAAGTTTAACAATTTCAACCACCGTCATCTGATACTGAGTGTATCAGATATCTAAGACCACACCCATAGAGGCATGATCTGGTGAAGCGTCCCTGGTCCATATAAAAAGAGGAGCTGATCAATAGCTCGTCCTCTTTTTCTCCACTCTGCTTCATCGAAAGCTGACCGCTTAACGCGGTCGAGCGGGTTTGCGCTGCGGCCTTGAGATCAGCATGTGGGCCATACGTTGAGACCATACGGAGCACGAGACCGAATTTCACCGCAACAACAAGTAAGAGGACGGTTTCAGATTCAACACCATGTTTGCTGATTCTTGGGAATGATCGACTAGCATTCCAGCGGGAAACTTTCTTTTGGTGCTAGTGACTTCAAGACCTTAGCGGTTGAAAACTCCAATAATCTCTGGCGCTTTTCCTTCCCCTTTTTTTCTATCATTAATTCTGTGTGTTAATAAATTGTTTGTGCTATTTCCATCGGCCTGGTTCATTGAATCCATTTTCTTGGGATTAGTAATTTATACCAGAACTCAAAAAACCTAAAGTAATTAATTTTTTTTTTTTCATTGTAGGAAATTCTAGCATCGTTAAGAGAAAAAAATAATTATGGTGGAGCACAAGCAACACATAGAGGCAAATTGGTTTACTGATTACAGAATAATTGAAAGAATAATTGGTTTCTATTCTATCGATTTTTAAAATTAAAGCTAGAAAAACCCCTACATTAAAATGAGAAAGATTATGTGTAAAATGTTTACTACTGTAAATTCCGGACTATAAGCCGCTCCTTTTTTCCCAAATGTTCAGCCCTGCGGCTTATTCAGCGAAGCGGCCAATTTATGTAATTTTTCTAACGGCCACCAGCGGCGCTGGAGTTTAAAAGGTAAGATTAAGACCAGTAGAATATGTGCGCCAAGAAAGACTGCAACCTCTAAGTTTAAGCATACATTGTCTGTAAAGTTAAGGTACGTTCCGATAATGAGGAAGACGCCCTTGATGGCGATAGTTATGAGGAGGAAGTTGAAGGCGATCTACCGTGAATTTCACAATTACGGGATGCTTTTTCTAACAGGCACGTTTGATACATTGCGAGCGTGATCCTACTAGCGTGTTGGTACCTTTCAAAGGCACGGTTTAGGATGAAAGTTATATTATTATTATCAAAGCTTTGAAAACTCTCTCAGTGTACCGTCTTTCTTCGTAAATATGCGTAACCATGTATAAAATGTATTTGCAACTGTATATTTTCTTAATGTATTTATTTTAGAGATTTATTCTGTTATGTGTTCTACGGACGAATCAAAAAGAAGGGGCGGAGCAAACGCGGGCTGATGGGAAGTAGGGTAAAGCTGAGTTACCGGTAGATCTGTCTGTTGTCGCAGCGGACAATAGTGGATATATATTTTTTACCTCAGGTGCGCTCTATAGTCCGGAATTTACGGTATATTTGATTTATGTTATTATTTTTCTGCAGTGAAAACTTAATCAGACAAAATAAGTTACCCAATATATTTCCCTCGTACCACCTCTTGAGCAGAAGTTACTCAAGTTATTTTTTTTCCTGCAGACACTTATTGATATGGGAGAATGTAGCGGTTACCCGGGTGATCACTGAAAGATAGCACAGTTGCTGAACAATTACATATTTTTTTGCAAAAATAAACTTAAGCAACTTCCTGCGGCATACTAGACAAGGTCTCATGGCACACTAGTGTGCTCCGGCACGCTGCTTAAAAATCACTCTTATATTCCATATAGAAAAAGTATCCTTGCAAAAGACAAAAAGCCGTTAAAAAAAATCCCGAAATATTATTGTACCTCGCGGGATGCGACCCGTGCCCTGACACGTGGGACAGGTCACGCTGTCCCTTCCAGTGAACTCCACATAAGGGAACTGGGACACGTCTTTGCCGTCCCCCTGTACTGGCGTCTCATCGTATTCGTCTGTGTTTGGGGTCAAAGCTTCTTGGGTGCCGTCTCTGTACCAGGACAGCAGTGACTGGGACTTCCCCATGGTTGATGCCTTCACTAGAAGAACACACAAAACACACGCACAATTTTACACCAGAGTAAAAGGACTGTAGTAATAAGGAATACTTTGTAATATTTGACCACTAGATGCCACTGCATTGTGTAGTGCATCAAGAGTGCTACAGAGCATAAGGAGGAATACAAAATACGGAAACTCAAAGTAGAGGTAAAGATCCGGCCTAAAAAAAATCCAGCCCGACCCAGCCCGCAGGTATCAAAGTCCGGCATAGCCCGAGCCCAAAAGCATACTTTGATTTGAGGGACGAAGGGTGTTTTTGGATCTTACCTCCAACTCAAAGTGACCGAACAGCACCATTTTTATTCCCTTCTTTTTTTTATTGCCCAGGCTTTTACAAGGTTTTTGTTTGTTGGGGTACCCTTTTGCAGCAAGATGGTGGACAATCATTTCAGCTCCCCCTAGGTGAGCCCTATGATATGTCAAATAAATGCAAAATTCTTGACCCTTGAGTTTTTTTTTAAAAAGTGCACGTATTTATGATAGTCTCAAACATTTGTTTATGCTTATTTTTCAAATCAATATTGTTTGAGTTTTTTTTATTACACAATCTTCCTTTAAAGGTACATTACGTTATATTTGACCACTAGATGGCACTGTATTACCTAATGTGAAAAAAAAATCAGTGTCAATGAGCACAGCGTTAGAGCAAGATGCCAGACAAACATGGCGGTGAGTACTAAGTATGGATCCCGCTACGTTAAAGAAATACAAATTCCTCGACCTATAAATATAAATAAAACCATGTGTTTTTACCCATTATTAAAATTCATGTTTATTTTTTATTGAGTTTTTTTTTGTACCCCTAGGAGACCCTCAATAATACACACTGTCCTTTTAAGCCAGAGGTTCTTCCCCAAGGGGACCTGAGACTCTGTCATGGGTGGTGAGTTTGACATTGGGGAACGATTTTTTTTTAATAACTTCCTAGAATAAAGTGCAATTCCACTTCACTACACTAATCGGCAGTGGCGCTGGTGTCATGTAACTTTTTTGTCATGAGTTTCAGACACCGCTATAACCCTTTTAAAATCTATAAATGCTGCACCATACACACAATTCATCTTGGACTCTGCTCATATTAAATCACTACCTATGTTTACTGTTGTTGACCCTGTTTTGTCTAGTGGTGTCCAGGATTGGGTAGGGTTACTTGAACTGGATTACTTTCAATGACTTTTGGATTACTCCAATACCAAATATGCTAATAAAAGACAAAAGAAACTAAATATGAATAAAATGATGACTCACAACACGCGGTAAGCTTTCTCTTCTGGCTTTGATCTCTTTGATCTCCGGCAAAACTAACATAAAATGCGACAAAAACAAAATGAAAATAAATCCATAAAATAAAATGCTCTATAAAAATAAATTAAGTGAAGTTGAACTTACTTTCCAAAGATGGATTTCAAGAGTTTGGCTACATTCTCCTCCGAGGAAAAAAAGTAACCAAAAATAAGTGATCCAACCATTTTCTCAACCGCATCTCATCTCATCTCATCAGCCGTACCGCTTATCCTCATTAGGGTCGCGGGGGGGCTGGAGCCCATCCCAGCCATCTCCGGGCAGTGGGCAGGGGACACCCTGAACTGGTTGCCAGCCAATCGCAGGGCACACGGGGACAGACAACTCATTCGCTCATTCACACCTAGGGACAATTTGGACCGGCCAATTCACCTGAAATGCATGTTTTTGGAACGTGGGAGGAAAGCGGAGTGCCCGGAGGAAACCCACGCAAGCACGGGGAGAACATACAAACTCCGCACAGGATGTCTGGAGCTGGATTTGAACCCACGACAGGTTCCCATGACATGAACTGTGCCGCACAAGCGCTAACCACTGCGCCGCCGTGCGCAACCGCATCAAGCTTTCTTATTCCACTTTCATTTGAAATGAAAAGGCTCGCCTCTTCTTTAACACTTTACAATAAAATGATGACTCACAACACGTGGTAAGCTTTCACTCCTGGCTTTGATCTCCGGCAAAACTAACTAATGCGACAGAAACAAAATGAAAATAAATCCAAACAGCTTGCCGACATCATTTTTGCTATTCCATGTATTCCGTTACTCCCCGAGCCTGCACTAAATGTAGTCATTTTATTCATATTCAGTTTCTTTTGTCTTTTATTAGTATATTTGGTAATGGAGTCATCCAAAAGTAATTGAAAGTAATCCAGTTAAAGTAACCCTACCCAACCCTGGGGGTGTCCATGCAACATCCATTGCAGTCCGCTCATCCTGCTGGGGGATTACTTCATGTGTGACCCCTTCTCAGGGTTTCTTCATTTTCTGCATGTTGTTTTTTGTGCCTTTGTGTAGGTTTTGGAAAGGGGTGTTGTAATTGTGGCCTGTGCAACCCTTTGAGACTCATTGATTAAGGGCTATACAAATAAATGTGACTTGACTTGCTCCTTGAAGAAAACCCTCCGGTCAGCACTTTCCTAATCTGACTATGTGTTCCACAAACACATAGCGTAATTGTCTATAACACAGGTGTCAAACAGGCGGCCCGCGGGCCAGATCAGGCCCGCTATGGGATTGAATTTGGCCCGCGAGACAACACTCTGAGAAGCGCAAGAGAAAAACAAGCTGCAGCTTGAAATATGTCCACTTGATGTTGCCAAAGAAAGACACTCTACTTGTATTTCTTTTTCTCTCTCTCTCTCTCTCTCTCTCTATCTCACTCCCCCTCTCTTCCACCCCTTTTCTCCCACTCTCTGTCTTTGTCTCTTTCACTCTCTGTGTCGCTCTTTTTTTTCTTCCGCTTCCTTTCTTTCCCCCTCTCTCACAACTTATCTTTTTTATCTCTTTTGTTTCTCACGCTCTCTCACTCTCTCTCTTTTTCTTTCTTTGTCCCGCCTTCTCTCCTTTTCCCGCCCTCTTTCTCTTTTTTCTCTATCTCTCTTTTTCTTTCTCTTTAATCCACTAGTCCGGCCCCCGACAGAATGTTTGTTCTATCGTGTGGCCCCCGACTTCAAATGAGTTTGACAACCCTGGTCTATAACATGCACCTCGATTTTTTTCTTAATCTAATCATTCTGAGTAACAATTTATGTGGCCATTGCAGTGTTCATTTGACCTGTGAAAAGTGATGGGTCCCGGGGACTCGTATGCTCAAAAATCTATGGGTCCCAACAGAGATCTATGGGTCCCCAAAATTTAGTGTTATCGGGGTTGAAATTGTAAATCGGCAACAAATATATAAATAAATATATAAATCTATATATTCATTCAGTTTTAATCATCACACTTAATTATTAATTCAAAGCAGTTATCACTTCAGATATTTCAGTTCATATATTTTTCGTGGTTTGCTGTCCCGCCACAGTTGTGACGCCTTCTCGAGGTCCAATTGCAGCTACGGAATTTCCATAGCTAATTTGTGGTTTTCATTGTGCCGATCCAATGTGCTTTTCTGAAAGTTCGTATTGCGAAATGATTTATGCAATCCAGTTTTTTTGTCACGCTGGGTACACGCATCACAGAACATTTAGCCTCCATTATCATCCTCCTCATAGCGTCACCAGGAATATAATTGAGGCCATTTTGGCAGAAATGTCCTTTTCTTGCTAGGAGTATTCTTTTGTTTATCTTTCGTCGAATTGTTTGCTTCAAAACACGTGTTTTCCTTGCCTTCGCGGTCTTCTGAAGAATTATTGCCGTTGTTACCACTTTCTGTATTATGTTTCGACTTATTACCGACACTGAAGAAATTACCAATTTTTTGTTGCTTTGCACCCAATACCAACTGTTTTTTCGGAGGCATACTTCTCTTTCATTGACAACCACCAAAACAATGACGTCATCTCGAAGCAACGAGATCTCGTTTGCGGAGATCGGCGCGAGACTAAAACAACAATGGCGGATCTGCCTGACGGAAAGTTTGGAGTGCGGTAAATCTTTGTTAAAAAAAAAAAGTAATCAGGTAATAATGACAACTTATTGTCCAAAAAGTTGCGTCCCGGGGACGCACGTTGATTTGACACAATGTGTCCCCAGCAAAAATGATGTGTCTAGGACGCAGGGACGCGGACAAACGAGAACACTGCCATTGTTAAAATAACATATTGACAATGAGCATCAACATAACATTTGTACTTATTTAATGTCCTTCAGTCCAATTGATCATCGGATACATCACAGAGTTGCTTCCCTTATCACACTTTTTGCGTTGATTCATATATTTAAAGGACAGAATTTCTGTTTTCATCATTTGATTTTGTCTCTGGTACTGTTAAGTCACAAAGAGTGTGATGATAACATCCAATGCGTTTATGTATCTCATCTATTTCATGAGTGGTCCAGTGGTTAGAATTCTGCTCTCTCACTGCCAGGACCCAGGTTTGATTCCTGTTGCATCCAATATATTGCGAGTGTGGTTGGGGAATACAGGAATATAGAAATTATGGTAAAAAAAAAAAGCTTGTGTATACCAGGCACCAGAAAATTGAATTTTTTTTCTTTTTTCAAAGCGCTGTAGGGTTGGTTAGTTAACCAGTGGATCCCTTAACTACTGGGGTCGTCGGGGCATCATTTCCTGTGGTGGGTCTTGGGCAAGTACAGCCTGGTGGCACCCATCCCTTCCCAGGCCAACAAATGTTTCCACTTGGGCTCGAGCCAAGAACCTTACACGTGTTAGGCAATTGTGTCAACCACTGCGCTACGGATACGGACCATAATGCAGTTGGAAATTTAAAAATGGCCTTAGATTAGATTATCTATCTAATATAATCTAGATAGAATATCTAATGTAATCTAGATAGAGATAGATAGAATATCTAATGTAATCTAGATAGAGATAGATAGAATACCTAATGTAATCTAGATAGATAGAGATAGAATATCTAATGTAATCTAGATAGAGATAGATAGATGAATAAAATATCTAATGTAATCTAGATAGAGATAGATATAATATCTAATGTAATCTAGATAGAGATAGATATAATATCTAATGTAATCTAGATAGAGATAGATAGATGAATAAAATATCTAATGTAATCTAGATAGAGATGGATAGAATATCTAATGTAATCTCGATAGATAGATGGATAGAATATCAAATGTAATCTAGAAAGAGATAGATAGATGGATAAAATATCTAATGTAATCTAGAGATAGATAGATGGATAGAATATCTTATGTAATCTAGATAGAGATAGATAGATGGATAGAATATCTAATGTAACCTAGATAGAGATAGATGGATAGAATATCTAATGTGATCTAGAAAGAGATAAATGGATAGAATATCTAATGTAATCTAAATAGAGATAGAATATTTAATGTAATCTAAATAGAGATAGATAGGTAGAATATCTAATGTAATCCAGATGGAGATAGATAGAATATTTAATGTAATCTAAATAGAGATAGATAGGTAGAATATCTAATGTAATCTAAATAGAGATAGATAGGTAGAATATCTAATGTAATCTAAATAGAGATAGATAGGTAGAATATCTAATGTAATCTAGATAGAGATAGATATAATATCTAATGTAATCTAGATAGAGATAGATGAATAAAATATCTAATGTAATCTAGATAGAGATAGATAGAATATCTAATGTAATCTAGAGATAGATAGATGGATCAAATATCTAATGTAATCTAGAGATAGATGGATGGATAGAATATCTAATGTAATCTAGATAGAGATAGATAGATGGATAGAATATCTAATGTAATCTGGATAGATAGATGGAAAGAATATCTAATGTGATCTAGAAAGAGATAGATGGATATAATATCTAATGTAATCTAGATAGATAGATAGAATATCTAATGTAATCTAAATAGAGATAGATAGAATATTTAATGTAATCTAAATAGAGATAGATAGGTAGAATATCTAATGTAATCCAGATAGAGATAGATAGAATATTTAATGTAATCTAAATAGAGATAGATAGGTAGAATATCTAATGTAATCTAGATAGAGATAGATAGATGAATAAAATATCTAATGTAATCTAGATAGAATATCTAATGTAATCTAGAGATAGATAGATGGATAGAATATCTAATGTAATCTAGAGATAGATAGATGGATAGAATATCTAATGTAATCTAGATAGATAGATGGATAGAATATCTAATGTAATCTAGATAGATAGAATATCTAATGTAATCTAGATAGATAGATGGATAGAATATCTAATGTAATCTAGATAGATGGATAGAATATCTAATGTGATCTAGAAAGAGATAGATGGATAGAATATCTAATGTGATCTAGAAAGAGATAGATGGATAGAATATCTAATGTAATCTAGATAGATAGATAGAATATCTAATGTAATCTAAATAGAGATAGATAGAATATTTAATGTAATCTAAATAGAGATAGATAGGTAGAATATCTAATGTAATCCAGATAGATAGATAGAATATTTAATGTAATCTAAATAGAGATAGATAGGTAGAATATCTAATGTAATCTAGATAGAGATAAAAAGATAGAATATTTTATGTAATGTAGTTAGAGATAAATAGATAGAATATTTAATGTAATCTAAATAGAGATAAAAAGATAGAATATTTGATGTAATCTAGTTAGAGATAGATAGAATATTTAATGTAATCTAAATAGAGATAGATAGGTAGAATATCTAATGTAATCTAGATAGAGATAAAAAGATAGAATATTTGATGTAATCTAGTTAGAGATAGATAGAATATTTAATGTAATCTAAATAGAGATAGATAGGTAGAATATCTAATGTAATCTAGATAGAGATAGATCGAAATTGATATTGTTTACATTGTTGATAAATTACGGAATAAAGCGAACGCGTGGATATTTCGTATGGCATTTCATTTGATCCACGATGTAAATCATATTCACAATTATTCCAAATTATTGTGTAGGTGAGACATTCGTGCAGCGTGTCACTCTAGTTAACTATTCCATACATTTGCCTCAACGATTTAACATGTTGCACAAACGCTTCGGCCCTGTCCGCCCTGTTCTCTCAAGCGGACACGCTCGGGAACATGAAGTACCGCCAGCTCGAAATCCTCGCGAACGCTGCCGTTTCCTCGCATTCGACATTATTCCGCTACAAATGTTTCATTAGCCATCGTTCACCGGAATATTCGAACAATGTCTTCGATCTGCTGTCATGGAGCGATTGGTTCTCACGAGACAAAGCAACACGATCAATGGACGCCAATGCGTCACTGCGAGCGATTTACGAGCTCTCTGCTTGTTTTTTCCTCGTAAATTTAATATATTTTCTTAATAAATGTGGAAAATGTTAATGCATTACGTGATGACTCACCCGTGTCGTCGCTCGTTATTTGGGTCAATTTGCCGTCATGCGCTACGAGTGCCGGGTTTGTTATGCTTCTGATCCGCAGGGGAGAAGGAAGCTATTTGGGACCTCCCCCTTCTTCGCCCCATTGGTCAGAAACCGTCGATAATCGTGACGTCACGTTTACAGACTGTTCATCGAAGAAAAAAGCAAAATGGTGAATAATATTTAAAAACAAAATAAATAACTAATAAACATACATCATTCATCTTTAATGTACAAAACTATACAAACTTGTTTATATATATATATATATATATATATATATATATATATATATATATATATATATATATATATATATATAATTTTTTGATTTTTTATTATTATTATTTTTATTTTATTTTTGTAAAGACTTATTTTTCTCTTTGAAGTTTTTATTAAATGTTTACCCTGGAGTGCCATATCTCGTTATGTACAATGCTTCACAACGTTGGTACCTACCTACCTACCTACCTACCTACCTACCTTCTTACCTACCTACCTACCCACCTACCTACCGACCTACCGACCTACCTTCCTTGCCACCAACCTATCTTTTTACCTACCTACCTACCTACCAACCTTTCTACCTACCTACCTACCTACCAACCTTCCTACCTACCTACCTACCGACCTACCTTCCTTGCCACCAACCTACGTTTTTACCTACCTACCTTCCTAGCTCCCTACCTACCTACCAACCTTCCTACCTACCTGCCTACCTACCAACCTTCCTACCTACCTACCTATCTTCCTACCTATCTACCTACCTACCTACCTACCTACCTACCTACCTACCTACCTACCGACTTTCCTAGCTACTTTCCTAGCTACCTACCTACCTACCTACCCACCTACCTATCGACCTGCCTGCCTATCTGCCTGCGTACCTACCTGCCTGCATGCCCACCCACCTACCTACCTACCTACCTACCTACCTACCTACCTACCTACCTACCTACCTACCTACCTACCTACCTACCTACCTACCTACTTACCTACCTACCTACCTACTTTCCTAGCTACCTACCTACCTACCCACCTACCTATCGACCTGCCTGCCTATCTGCCTGCATACCTACCTGCCTGCATGCCCACCCACCTACCTACCTACCTACCTACCTACCTACCTACCTACCTACCTACCTACCTACCTACCTACCTACCTACCTACCTACCTACCTACCTACCTACCTACTTTCCTAGCTACCTACCTACCCACTTACCTATCTACCTGCCTGCCTATCTGCCTGCATACCTACCTGCCTGCATGCCCACCTACCTACCTACCTACCTACCTACCTACCTACCTACCTACCTACCTACCTACCTACCTACCTACCGACTTTCCTAGCTACTTTCCTAGCTACCTACCTACCTACCTACCTACCTACCTACCTACCTACCTACCTACCTACCTACCCACCTACCTATCTACCTGCCTGCCTATCTGCCTGCGTACCTACCTGCCTGCATGCCCACCCACCTACCTACCTACCTACCTACCTACCTACCTACCTACCTACCTACCTACCCACCTACCTATCTACCTGCCTGCCTATCTGCCTGCGTACCTACCTGCCTGCATGCCCACCCACCTACCTACCTACCTACCTACCTACCTACCTACCTACCTACCTACCTACCTACCTACCTACCTACCTACCTACCTACCTACCTACCTACCTACCTACCTACCTACCTACCTACCTACCTACCGACTTTCCTAGCTACTTTCCTAGCTACCTACCTACCTACCCACCTACCTATCTACCTGCCTGCCTATCTGCCTGCGTACCTACCTGCCTGCATGCCCACCCACCTACCTACCTACCTACCTACCTACCTACCTACCTACCTACCTACCTACAAATGTATTGTCATTGTAACATGTGACCCGCACAAGAAAATTAACATTCTAAAAATAGTGTGATCGTGAGATAAAATCGACTGCCTTTTCATATAACTACTATACCTCTGGTAGTCCAGTGCTCAGAATGTTGTGCTCTGACCACTGCGTTCAATTCCAGTTCCATCTAACAGTAAAGGTTGAGCTAAGTAAAAGTGAGGCAAGATTTTATATCAAGTTCTAACAAAAAAAAAAAAAGATTAAAGAAAAAAAAATATATATGCATGTTATATATACACCTTTACATACGGTATATCTAAATATGTGAAAAAATACAACTATATTTGTGATTGATTTCCGAAGGCTTTAATGGCTATTTTGTTCAAAAGCATTAAATATTTGTATTCTGTCATGATTACCGATGTGAATCACCTGTGCCCACTCATTTGGCGCCAACCGCTATTTAAACCCAATCCTGTCAATCCCCTGTGGTCAGTCCGTCTGCGAACCTCTGTGTATACAAGGCAAGCCTTTTTCGACCCTGACTCCCACCTGTCCCGTTTTTGCGCCCGTTTGTCTCCGGCTACGACCTGTTTTGGTCCCGACCCCGTCTACCCCCCTCCCCGCTCCCCCTGGCTTACGACCAATCTTCCCTGTAATTTTCCAGGGGTCTGAGCGTTCACACAAAGTCGGTGAGCAACGCTTGAAACAACAGTGAGCAACCATAATCCCAAGTGTGGCAAGATAATTCATTATCAAACATGTCAAAAACTTGACATCAAGTTACATTTTGCTGAGTTTCCGGCAATGCAAAATTATTTGTCCCTTTTGAATAAATTGACTCATGTACTATTGCAAAGGTTGTACGGCCTACAAATGTCGTTTGTTCTTACAATTCTTTCACAAGTTATCCATTAATCACATATTTTAGTGGAAGTACAATGTTGGCAACAAGATTCACTTGATATAATTGGAAATTATTTGAATGCAACACAAACTTTTTCTTTTTTCCCTGTTTTTTTTTCTACATTTTTTTAAATTCCTTTAAAAAAAATGTCATTCTGTTTATTTTTTCCTAGCTGTTACTTTTTCTTTTTGTTCTCTATTTACTTTTTTTCCTACATTTCTTTCTTTTCTTTTTTTCTGGCTTTTTTCTAAATTTTTCCTTCTTTTTTCTCTTCCTTTTTATTCTTTTTTTCTCAGCTTTTCTCTACTTTTTCATTTTGGTATTTTTTTTATATTCTATTTCCCCCTTCCTTTAAGTCATTTTGTGCTTAATTTTACATAATATTTGGTCATGTTGGGATTAAAGAAGCAAAAACCCACCAGAAGAGCCGTTTAGGACCCGAAAGAGCCGGTTCCTTTTAGTGAACCGAGCCGAAGAAGCCGGTTCCCCGACAAACTCTACTAACTTTACTCAACTTCGTTCTCCTTCGACTCGTCTTCAAAATACCGCATTTAGGACACAACGTCAGGGGAACCTGTGTATTTTTACCTTCATGTACTGTAACTTTGACTTGAGTCGCTTCTTAATGAGTAATTTTGAGCCCTCATTTTTGTGCGCTGGCTAGATTTTTTGTTCCCGACTATGCCTACTCTCTGGTTCTGGCTTACGACTCCTTTCCGACCTCGACCATGCCTTGCTCTCCCAGTCCCGGCTACCGACCAGTTTCCTGTCCCTGACACCGCCATCGCTCGGTACGGAAGATCCACTTCCGTGTTCGGATCACAATCCGAGTACGAGAGCGACTTGCTTCCCGCGTCCAGCGAACACCGGATCGTGGGCGCCGAACTTTTTCTTTCCTTCAATAGAATATGTGGCAAATTTTGCGCAATTGAGTCCCGTTTCCGTTCTGGTCCTGACATATTCAAGCTACTTTCAGGTTTAGTTTTGTTTTTGTTGATCAAATATTGCTTGACAAACGTATTCCTATGTATATATAAAAGCTTTATATGGAAACTGACAAAGCACACTGTAGTATTGAATCACTTTATTAAAAAAAAACCCAAAAGTTAGTTTCATTTCTATACAGTCGTGTGCAACCAGGCCTGACAGACTCATTATATTATGACTAAGACATTTTGAATGGTTTTGAGCCTTTCCTGCCTTCCCTCTGTTCCAGACTTCCCAGAAATCCATCTGATTTGATTCACGTCATTTCAAACGTCAAATTTCAAAGCTAAACATCAATTTGATTTATCCGGCATGGCGGTTTATCGTAGGTCATTGTCAATTTGTAGGCTGGCTTGCAGCCTAGTGAAATATGATGAAAATCAAACATCAGTTCGCCCATCATAATGACCTACTTGGCATCATTTGAGTTTGTTCTGATGCTCGGGCTACGAGACAAAAATGGGCATCAAGCAAAAGCCTTCAAAATCCACCCGGTCGGACAGATTTACCAGTTTTGATGGCTTTTGATGACGTACCGCTGCCACTGGTCCAATATTTCAACCGTGAATTATCTCGAGTTTTAAACTACCAGAGAATGCATTCGGGTATATATTGTGGGGTGAAATGAGATTTGTTGAAGAAACCTGCAATGGCTGAAATTGAAATACAGTAATCCCTCAGTTATCGCGGTTAATGGGGACCAAAACCACCCGCGAAAAGTGAAAATCCGCAAAGTGGCGACGCCCCTTCAAAAATGCTTATTTATTTTTTTATTTCTATTTTTTTATTTTTTTTAGACCCGGTTAATGGGGACCAAAACCACCCGCAAAAATGCTTAAAAAAAAAATGAAAAAATACAAATATATATATATATATATATATATATATATATATCATCTGATTAGCTGCACCGCTTATCCTCAGTAGGGTCGCGGGGGTGCTGGAGCCCATCCCAGCAATCATCGGGCAGTAGGCAGGGGACACCCTGAACTGGTTGCCAGCCAATCGCAGGGCACACAGGGACAAACAACTCGCTCGCTCGCTCATATATATATATGTAACGGGTGTAATAATAACTTTTATTTTATTGAAATTCCTGCTAAAATATGTGTATAGTTTTTGGTAAATGTCCTGCAATGCTGAGTCCAACAGTGCCATCTGCTGGTATGGGGTGGGGTTTGGTTTTGGCTTCTAACATGTGACCAGGAGGCGGGGTTTTGTCAGTTTAACCAGAGTACTACAAAGGTAAGACATATCTTTTGGTGCTCCACAAAATAAGTTAATTTTAAACATTATAACCCCAGCTGACAAATCTCTCACCATGCATAGTAATGTGATTGATATTGTCAAGCTGTTTTGATTTATTTTCGTTTTGTTTCTGTTTTACTAAATATTAATTCCCCTTGTAGAGATCAAAGAGATCAAACCCAGCAGAAAAAGCTAATGTTGTGACTCATCCATTTGCAGGTAAATTGTACCCATTTTTATACTCATTATTGTTTTTATTCCTATTTTTTCATATACATTAAAAAAGGATGATGTTGGTTAAAATTCAGAGTAAAGAAAAACATGTTGAATTCATTGTAAACGTTAAAAATCCACTATACGATCTCTTGTTAAAAGTATCTTGTTAAAATGCAAAGATTTATAAATGTATTGTGATATTCTAAAATGTATTTTCTGTAAAGTGAAAAGACAGCTCTTTGATATGCTTTGTTGTCAGTTTAACCAGAGTACTACAAAGAGATCAAAGAGATCAAACCCAGCAGAAAAAGCTAATGTTGTGACTCATCCATTTGCAGAACTGTAATAATAAAAACCTCATCATCCAGTCCAGCGTGAATGTGGATCTTTGGTGGGACACGTACAACGCGGTTACATTGGTGCCGTGACCCGTGACTTCTATCAAGCTCTCCGAACCGAGGACTGTCCTACCTGCCACATCATTTCATAAAGCCATCAGCTCACAGTATTTAAAACTGCTATACAGTGACGTGTTACGCAGGCGATTTTGACTTATTTACATCTTTGAAACATGTTTACTCAGAGCACAAGTGACGTTTCTGAGGGTGTAGCTGATCAGATGACAAATATTATTCAGGAGATAGGACATAAATTGGCTGATAGCATATTCACAAATATACAGTCACGTAATATAGTAGCACCTAACGCTGCTGCCACACAAGATGAAGCAAACAGATTGAGTCAGGTGGTAACGCAGAGAAAGGTTAAGGAACCGCCGTCATTTATTGGGGATGGCTCAGACTCAATAACAATACATGAGTGGGAAGATCTAATGAGGACATTTATAAAAAGGAGTGATGTGAAACTTGAAGAGCAAGCAGAGGAAATCCTTATACATTTGAGAGGAAAAGCTAAAGATGTAGTTAGGTTTAGCATTAGAAACAGTAATATAGACGTCTATACCCGCCCTGACATGATTTATAGTCTTCTCAGGAAATACTTTAGCTGTACCAAGTACTCTGCTGTCCCTTTAGCTGACTTTTATTCAACTTTGCCCAAAGACCAGGAAGACCCCTATGACTACTGGCTGAGACTAAACAGAGCAGCTGACCTTGCCTCTGAGTGCTTGAGAGAGCAGGGCAAAACATTTGACAACCCTGAAATAGAGGTTACTCGCATGTTTATTCGGAACTGCCCATGCAAGGAACTGGCACTCACTTACAGATCAAAAACCATCGAAAAGTGGTCAGCATGTGAGGTACTAGAGGTGCTGAATGAATACCACGCTGAGAAGAGCTACAAAGCAGATTCCCTACAACAACCTGCGAATAGAGCGGAAATTGCCGTACACAAAGCTGAGGTGAACCATGGTCCAACCCTCGTGCACGAGCCACCTCAGACTTCGAGCCCACAGTATGTCTCTCTAACGGACGTTATTAGTATGTTGGAGAAAGTTCTGATACGTGTTACTTCGAACCAGTTTCAAGAGAGAGGGGGAGCTCCAACCAGGCGACCTGGAGCCAGAATAAATGGTTTCACTGCCAAGCCATGTATCATTTGCAAAGAAGTCGAACACAGTGCTCTCTCTCATTGCCGAGACAAAAACCTTTGCTTTCACTGCCATGCCCCAGGGCATTCTCGACGTGATTGTCCAGTGACGAAAGTTGTCCCGCTGCCTCAGGGAAACTAACTGATCTGCGCTTAGGGGAGAACAGTGCAGATCAACTGAGTATACCTCCCACCACTAATGTGAAGCCTGACATGCAAGACAATAAATCAATTTATGAGTTGTATAGCAACAAGATACCTCCATCGAAGAAGCTGATCTTTCAGGGGTTTCAGAGAATAGCGGAGACTGACGAACTGTTTTACACACCTGTACTTGTGCAAGAAGGCCCCACTTTCAGAGCGCTGTTGGACAGCGGGTCGATGGCTTGTACAGTAAGTGAGGACACAGCTAAGTACCTCCTGCAGCAATTCCCTGATATGATGAGTTACACGGCCGATGATTATGTCATTGTAGGCTGCGGTGGACACCAAGTTTCTCCCAGAGATATGTACGACATTCACGTCACAGTTTACGGGTGCCAAATGATAATACCAGTAATGGTGGTGCCAGGCCAGACAGAACAGATGATCCTTGGCAGCAATGCCATCAAATATATTTTGACTCAATTGAAAAGTACTGATGGCTATTGGAGATTAGTTTCCACTCCTGACAACGGTCTGTCCGATAACCACAGTCAATTCCTGTCAATGCTTTCCAACACAGAGAGATGGAGAGGTGATTGCATTCCAGACAAGGTAGGGACAGTAAAGATCAAGAGTTGCGTGACGCTGAATCCACGGACCGAGTACGTTATTTGGGGCAAGTTACCTGAGTTGGCCGGGGCATCAGCGGGCAGCACAGTGGTCGTTGAGCCAACCCAATCTAAGGCTGCGCCCAGACAAGTCCTTGTCGGACGAGTTGTTACTCCACTCTGGGGAGATGGATGGGTGCCTGTTAAAGTCTTTAATCCCACGGACAGAGTTGTGGTGCTGAGAAGAAACAGGAAAATTGCAGATGTGTCTCCTTGTATCGCAGCGGAAGACCTGCCCAATGCAGAGGAGGTCAAGTGCAACGTGCAGAGTGTACAGAGCAAAGAGGTCCGACCCAGGTCAGAAGAGGACATGATGCGTGCATTGGAAGCTCTGGGACTGCAAGACATTGACCTGAAGTCATGTGAGGTTTCGCTGCAGTGTAAAGACAAGCTCCTTCATATCATCGAACAATTCGAGTCAATCTTTTCTCGCCATAAGATGGACTGTGGAGAGGCCAAAGAGTTTGTACATCGTATCCACCTTGTTGATGATAAGCCGTTCCGTCTACCCTACAGACGTATACCACCAAGTCAGTATGAAAAACTGAGGACGACTCTGAACGAGATGGAAGAGAAAGGAATTATTCAGAAGTCGACTAGCGACTATGCATCTGCGCTTGTTCTCATATGGAAGCGGAATGGAGAACTAAGGGTATGTACTGATTTCAGAAGGCTTAATGCAAGAACCATAAAGGATGCCTACCCACTACCGCATCAAGCTGATGCTTTGGCCGCACTTGGGGGAAATGCCTTTTTCTCCACAATGGATCTGACGTCAGGCTACTACAATGTCCCCTTGCACCCTGACGACAAAAAGTACACGGCATTCTCCTCACCATTCGGCCTTCACGAGTACAACCGGCTCCCTCAGGGACTTTGCAACAGCCCAGCAACATTTATGAGGATGATGATGTCAATATTTGGTGATCAGAATTTCATGAGCCTATTATGTTACCTCGACGATCTGATGGTGTTTGCCCCCACAGAGGAAGTTGCACTCCAACGCCTGCAGATGGTGTTTACTCGCCTTAAGGAACACAACCTCAAGCTCGCACCCAAAAAGTGTTTTTTCCTCAGACGGACTGTGAAATTTCTTGGGCATGTCATCAGTGAGGATGGAATTCGGACTGACCCCGAGAAAGTGAGAGCGATAAATGACGTACAAGTCACTGATCTAATGGAGTCGGATGGCAAGACGCCATGCCCTAGTAAAATCAGATCTTTTCTAGGCATGGTGATGTATTTCCAAAGCTTCATTGAAGCATGTTCTGCGAAGGCAAAACCTCTGTTCAGGCTCACATCTGAATCTGGTGACAAGCATAAGCGCAAGAGAGCCCGCAAGAAAGGTCAAGTGAAGCTGTCGCCTGCAGATTGGTCCGATGCATGCCAGAACGCCTTTGAAACACTGAAGCACGACCTCGTGACAGGTGTCACTCTGGCCCACCCAGATTTTGATGCGCCGTTTATTCTGGCTGTCGACGCATCCTTTGATGGGATTGGAGCAGTCCTGTCACAGCTGCCACCTGGTGGAAAAGTAGCCAGACCAGTCGCCTTTGCAAGTAAGACGCTCTCTCGCTCCCAGCTCAACTACCCTGCACACAGGCTCGAATTTCTTGCCTTGAAATGGGCGGTATGTGATAAATTCAGCCATTGGTTGAAAGGAAGACACTTTACCACGTGGACCGACAATAACCCACTTACATACATTTTGACCAAACCAAGACTTGATGCGTGTGAACAGCGGTGGGTAGCGAAGCTAGCTGCATACAATTTTGACCTGAAGTACATTCCCGGACCAAAGAACATCGTAGCCGACGCTCTGAGCCGTGAGCCATTTGTACGGTCATGTGTGGGTCATCGCCTTGTTACCGAGCCCTATACTTCGCTCTTGGACCAAGTCAACAGGGTGAACAACAGTACTGTGCAAGAGGTGTTCAGAGTATCCAACAATTGTCACGCTGTTGTAGACGAGAGTGCTGGGACATCAGACGAGTCAGTAAAAAGGGCAATTCCATCAGGCTCCAATGGTTCTGTGACATCAGAAGAGGTTGCTGCTGTCTTCAGTGCTCAGTCCACTGGTGGCGTGGGTCAAGTGATGGGAACAGACGCCAACTTCAATCTTCTGCAGAAGGGAGATCAGTCAACGGCACTCCCACAGAGTCAGCTTGTTGGTTTACAAGAACAGGACAACACAATAAGCAGGACCATGTACTTTGTGCATAGACACAAGAGACCTACCAGGCGTGAGAGAGCTGTCGAGTCGCCTAGTGTGATGAAACTACTGAAGCATTGGAGCAGACTCACCATACAGAATGGCATGCTCTACAAAATAAGGAAAGATCCTCACATGGCCAAGAAAATCTTCCAGTTTGTGGTGCCTGATTCATTGAAACAGAAAGTCCTTCACGGTTTACATGACTCAGCAGGTCACCAAGGCCAGAACCGTACTTTGTCTCTGGTGCGGCAACGATTCTTCTGGAATGGCATGGAACGTGATGTTGTGAATTATGTCAAATCCTGTCAGCGCTGTGTAGTAGGGAAAACACCGGAACCACACAACCGTGCACCACTCAAGAACATAGTCACCTCTGAGCCTATGGAGTTGGTCTGTATAGACTTTTGGACTGCTGAGCAAGAGAACAAGTCTGTAGATGTCCTGGTCGTAACTGATCATTTCTCCAAGATGGCGCACGCCTTCCCTTGCAGAAATCAAACCGCCAAACAAGTTGCTCGCCGTCTGTGGCAGGATTTCTTCCTTGTCTATGGTTTCCCACGGCGTATCCACTCTGATCAGGGAGCTAATTTTGAGAGCAAACTGATCAAAGAGCTTCTAGAGATGGCAGGGGTGCAGAAATCCCATACCACTCCGTACCACCCCATGGGAAATGGCATCGCAGAACGATTCAACCGAACATTGGGAGATATGATCAGAACCCTTCCCCCTCAGCCCAAAGCAAAGTGGCCACAAATGCTGCAGCAGCTCACATTCTGCTATAACTGCACAGAGCATGAGACAACAGGGTTTGCACCGTTTTACCTAGTGTTTGGTAGGATCCCTCGTCTCCCTGTCGATGTCATGTTTCAACATGCTAATACCAATGATGCTGTTGTCAGCTACTCTGACTTTGTACGCCATCTGAAGAAAGATCTACATGAAGCTGCTCAGATTGTACAGAGGAATACTCTCAGAGAACAGACTCGTCATGCCAAGCTGTACAACCGTAGGGCCAAAGGATCACCTCTCGTCGTGGGAGACCGGGTGTTGATCGCCAACAGAGGTGTCCCGGGGAAACGCAAAGTTGCAGACAAGTGGGAGTCAACCCCGTATGAAGTCATATCAGTCAAGCCTGATCTCAATGTCTACAGAGTCAAGGATTGTCTGACGGGCAAAGAGAAGGTAGTTCACAGGAATTTGCTGCTCTCTGTTAGCTTCTTGCCCTGTGAGGATGATCTGGCCAGCGAATCTGAACACTCAGAGTCTGACGCTGCTATGCATGGAAGTGATGTATGCCCTGATTTACCTGACGCGGTTGAAGACAGTGATGTCCGTACAGTAAACTGGGTGATACAGGCAGGTGAAGAGCAAGTTCATCCAGAGGTAGAGGATAACTCACTAGACAGCAGATCTGATGCCCAGTCCGACTCTCGCAGTGTTGATACATCCAGCCGAGGAAGTCAGCACATCCCCGAACAAGATGTTGACCATACTTCAAGTGACAATACGGAAAGCCCATCACAGTGCTCTGAAAACATGATCCCTTTGGGTATGGGTCTCCCAGACGAGACCCCATTGAACACTGACCATCTGGACGCAGACTCCCCTGATACTGACTGTTTAGACTTGACTGCCCCAGACCTTCAAGCTCAGGTTATTTGTGCTCAACCTAACCGTTATGGTCTTAGGGTCCGCCAGTCCATCAGGCCTCCTAGTCGTCTTATTTGTCAGATGAATGACCATGTGGTAGGTGACAATCATCTGTCCGCAATATCTGCAAGTTCCTAGTTTAAGTTCAGTAGAGATGCACTTTCAGTTTGAGTAACAAAGCTTGAGTAAGAAACAAGAATTGTGCCTATGTGAGCACTTACAACTACAGGAACAATGTTTGATATTTCAGAGATGTAACAGGCATCTTTGAGTCTGTGCTTAGTTAGGAGTTTGCTCGCCTCCTTTCTTTTCACACTCCTTTTTGGGAGAGTTTTAGAACTGACATGCACTTCAGTTTGTTCCTTGTAATACTGTACCAGTTTTCGTGTCCTCTTTTTCATCAGTATTTGCCTTTTTGGCATGTGATTTTTTTTCTTTTTAGTGTAGCACTCCCATATTTAGCAGAATTTCAGGGGGGTGTATGTAACGGGTGTAATAATAACTTTTATTTTATTGAAATTCCTGCTAAAATATGTGTATAGTTTTTGGTAAATGTCCTGCAATGCTGAGTCCAACAGTGCCATCTGCTGGTATGGGGTGGGGTTTGGTTTTGGCTTCTAACATGTGACCAGGAGGCGGGGTTTTGTCAGTTTAACCAGAGTACTACAAAGGTAAGACATATCTTTTGGTGCTCCACAAAATAAGTTAATTTTAAACATTATAACCCCAGCTGACAAATCTCTCACCATGCATAGTAATGTGATTGATATTGTCAAGCTGTTTTGATTTATTTTCGTTTTGTTTCTGTTTTACTAAATATTAATTCCCCTTGTAGAGATCAAAGAGATCAAACCCAGCAGAAAAAGCTAATGTTGTGACTCATCCATTTGCAGGTAAATTGTACCCATTTTTATACTCATTATTGTTTTTATTCCTATTTTTTCATATACATTAAAAAAGGATGATGTTGGTTAAAATTCAGAGTAAAGAAAAACATGTTGAATTCATTGTAAACGTTAAAAATCCACTATACGATCTCTTGTTAAAAGTATCTTGTTAAAATGCAAAGATTTATAAATGTATTGTGATATTCTAAAATGTATTTTCTGTAAAGTGAAAAGACAGCTCTTTGATATGCTTTGTTGTCAGTTTAACCAGAGTACTACAAAGAGATCAAAGAGATCAAACCCAGCAGAAAAAGCTAATGTTGTGACTCATCCATTTGCAGAACTGTAATAATAAAAACCTCATCATCCAGTCCAGCGTGAATGTGGATCTTTGGTGGGACACGTACAACGCGGTTACATATATATATATATATATATATATATATATATATATATAAATATTTATTTTATTATTATTATTTTTAGACCCGCCAGCACGGCGGCACAGTGGTTAGCGCGTGTGCGGCACAGTTCTAAGGTCTTGGGAACCTCCTGTGTGGGTTCAAATCCAGCTACCGGACTTCCTGTGCGGAGTTTGTATGTTCCCCCCGTGCTTGCGTGGGTTTCCTCCGGGCACTCCGGTTTCCTCCCACATTCCAAAGACATGCATTTCAGGTGGATTGGCCGGTCCAAATTGTCCCTAGGTGTGAATGAGCGAGCGAGTTGTTCGTCCCTGTGTGCCCTGCGATTGGCTGGCAACCAGTTCAGGGTGTCCCCTGCCCACTGCCCGATGATTGCTGGGATGGGCTCCGGCAGCCCCGCGACCCTACTGAGGATAAGCGGTGCAGCTAATGAGATGAGATGAGAACCGCGAAGTAGCGAGGTCTCACTGCAGATGTCTTTGGCTCAGAGATCTTCGTGAGGGAGGCTCTTGGCCAACGTGGTGCAGTATGTCCATATTACCAAAAGATGGTGCTTATGAACTGTGCTATTTTTTATTTTTTTCCCCTCGTCTTAGAGGTAAGATCGGGCCCAAAAAAAGCACCCGAACCCGACGCAGGCCCGGGGGGTATTAAACCCGACCCGGACCCGGCCCGACTAATTAACTGGATTTGCTGGCCCGGCCCGAGGGGGCCCGAAATTACATATTTTATTTATAAGGAGGGGTGATTTATGATAACAAATTAAACTCTGCCTTTTGTTACAACATCTAGGCCTAAGTTAAATAAAACTGTATAAACATTTACATCTTTTATATTTCTGTGTCTGCACTGCAATCTGTCATTGACGGTTTTTTTTTTGAGGTAGCGAAAACATTTAAAGGCGTCCGTCATTTTGACGACTTGATCATTGGGCCATAATCCACAGCAGCAGTAGTAGTACGCCTTTAAGATTTTAGCGCAGCACTTTCATTGAGAGGGGATGTTGACGTGTTGTGCCGACTCCTATGCAAATCCCCCCCCCCCCCCCCCCCCCTGATCGTATTCTATATAAAACGCTTATTAAAACAATAAAGCGAGCTAATTATAATCATTGGGAGATCCTAGTCTATATAACGCGTTTATTTAAACAATAAAGCGCGATCGTATTCTACAGATTGCGTTTTTTAACGCGGATGAAAATCTCACCAACGTCAATGTACGCTTCCGACAAAAGCGATCGTATTCTATATAATACGCTTTAAAACAAAATAAAGCGAGCTAATTATAATCATTGGGAGATCGCGTTTATTTAAACAATAAAGCGCGATCGTATTTTACAAAATGCATTTTTTTAACGCGGATGGAAAAGTCACCAACGTCACTGTACGCTATGATTTCCGCAACCACAACTAATTGTACACAAATAATATTCATTTGATTTACTATAATATCCGTACGTAATGTCTTTTTTATTGTGAATGAAACCCTGGTTGCATTGGATCCCGCGGTGTAAACAAATTGTTGTTTTTTTCATTTAAAATCGGAGGGGGGGAGGAATTTCCATAGGAGTCGGAAAAATAGCGATTACAGCTCCTTCTCCGTTTTATCCAAATTATTTATTTTATAACAAGTATTCCTTGGTCTAGTATCCATACATAGTTTAAGTATATATTTTTAATGAACATTTAACACATTATTAATTAATTAAAAAAAAAAAAAAAAAAAAAAAAAAAAAAAAAAGCAGGACCGAACCCGACCCGACCCGACCGTATGACTGACATTTCAGGGCCCGACCCGGCCCGAAATTGCCTCGGGTTCGGGTTCGGGTTCGGGCTCGGGCCATAAATCTTACCTCTACCTCGTCTAGGTAGTTTCTTGCACAAGGCGTGCTGTTATTCGCCATGCTTCCCTTCTCCTCTTAGAAATCCGCAAATTACGTATTTTGAACGATGAAATTGAATACAATTGAAAACTGGGACAGGAGGTACATCATGTGACTTAAAGGGGCAGTGTGTATTATTAGGATTAGCTAGTGGTAAGAGGCTTCCTTCATTAACAAAAAAATAAGATTTAAATCGTAAGCAGAAATACATGAACTATCATATAAACATGCATTTCTTTCAAATACTCGTAGGTCAAGAAATCTATTTATTTTACTTAAAATATGTCTCACTTAGAGGGAGCTGACATGATTGTCAAGTCAAGTCTTGTTTATTTGTGATCACAAAGAGTCTCAAAGGGCCGCACAGGCCACAGATTATTATGACACCATCCCCTGATCTAAAACCTACATGAGGGTAAAGAAAAACTCAAAAATGTCCTCCATATTGCTGATAAGGGTAACCCCCTAAAACCTAAAAGATTGTAAAAAGCTGGTCATAAAATAGAAAAGAAAATGGTGCTGTTTGGTCAGTCCATAGTTTGTATTCTTCCGTGTTCTTTTAGCACTCGTTTTCGCGATACAGTGATATCTGGTCGAATAGTGCAGTGTCCTTTTAGATAAAAAGGGCTTCACTTTCGATCAGTCATGTCAATGTCACGACCAGCACAAAGGGTACACCCAATCGTGTAACGTTTCTCACAAGTTTTATTGAAAGAAAGAGGAGGGGGTGCGCCCACGATCTGGTGTTTGCTGGGCGCGGGAAGCAAGTCGCTCTCGCAATCGGATTGCAACCCGAATACGGAAGTGGATCTTCCGTAGCGGGCGATGGCGGTGTCAGGGACGGAAAAACAGATCGATACTTGGGACAGGAGAGCAAAAACGTGGTCGGGGTCAGAAACCGGTCGTAAGCCAGGACGGGAGAGCAGACATGGTCGGGATCAAAACAGGTCGTAGCCGGAGACAATCGGGGAGATTGAACAGGCAGGTGGAAAAATGGGTGCAAATACGGGACAGGCGGAATTCAGGGTCAAAAAGACATGACTTGTATCAACAGAGGTTCGCAGATGGACTGACAACAGGGGACAGACAGGACTGGGTTCAAATAGTGACAGGGAGCCAATCAGAATCCGCGGCGGTTGGCGCCAAATCAGCGGGCACAGCTTAGTCACATCAGTAATTATGACGGTCAAGTCATTTTTATTTGTATAGCACAAGGAGTCTCAAAGGGCTACACAGACCACAGATTCTTGCAAACCACAGACTATTATGACACCATCCCCTGATCTGAAACATACATGAGGGCAAGGAAAAACTCAAAAACCTCAACATGAGGAAAATGACAAAACCTTGATAAGGGACTGCACATCAGGTCATCTGTTTTCCAGGATCAGGTGAACATCCGGGAATTTAAGACGTAACCAGGCACAGCATCAATGCGCCATTTTGAAATTGGGGTCCTTTGCTTTTGTCATGCATATCATTCTATTGGATTTGAACAATTGTAAATAGTTTTCTGCAAGCTGTGTACAGTAACAACCACACGTTTGTATGTTGCCGGTTGTATGTGGACTTACTGGGTGACTTTGTGATGAAAAAGCTGTAATTCCGTTCATTATGTTGGGTTTTAATGCTGAAATCCACAGCAAACTTTGAGGGCTAATGAAAGTGATGAATGAAACTGAAACAGGAGAAAATGGTGCCGTAAATTGTTTACGTTTAGTATCCTTAAATTTAAGTGCACGGTAAATGCTTATGTAACTTCAAAAGTCCTGCTGTCACGGACCAGGAACAGAGACGGGACCAAATTGCGTTCGTGTTACTCAGTTTCATATAGAAGGAGGGAAAAACTTGCACCCACAATTCTTCCATGACCCACTCCTATCCGTCCCCTTTTGTCAGTCCGTCTGCGAACCTCAGTTAACACTAGGCAAGCCTTTTTTGACCCTGACTCCCACCTGTTTTTTGCTCCCGTCCGTCCTCCGGCTTCGACCCGTTTTTGATCCTGACCATGTCTACTCTCCTCTCCTGGCTTACGACTCGCTTCCGACCCCGACCACGCATTTGGTCTCTGTCCTGGCTACTGACCCGTTTTTCCGTTCCCGACACCGCCATCGCTCGCCATGGAAGATCCACTTCCGCGTTCAGAGCGACCTGCTTCCCGCGTCCAGCAATTACCGGATCATGGGCGCAACCCTTTCTCTTTCTTCCAATAAAACTTGTGAGAAACGCAACGCAAGTGGGTCCTGTCTCCTTTCTGGTCCTGACATAAAAACACTAATTTTGAGCTGTTTCACCCACTGACTCATGGTTATTGAAATCCTGAGTGATCAGATAAAAAAATGAGGTGAAACACAGCAGAAATAGAACCCTTCCTAGCTATCGGTATATTCCCTTGCAGGCAATGACACGATTAGAAATATTCCGAACGTATGAAGCCATGCGAACTTGCACAGAAATCCAATTATGTTTTTAGTCCGACTGAGTAATCCGATTGCAATGGTTGGGTTAGTCTTTTCATTTTCCATTTACTCGTCTACGTGTATGCATTGGAGCAGGGGTCTCCAATGTGGTGCCCATGGCACCATGGTACCCCCTAGGCACAGCTATGATGCCTATGGACTTGTTGTGAAAATAGCTCGCCAGGGCTAATTCATTGTGATTTTGTCGTAAATTGTTTTTTTAGTGGTTGAATGAGTCTATTCAATCCTATTTCCGATAATTAACCTGGTAATAACATAGTAAAAACATAGTAATAACACGATAGGTTGTTATTTTAGAGATACATATCAAACTTTAGTAATTAGTAATAAAAAGTAGCGCTCAGCTTAAAAAAGGTTAGAGACTCCTCCATTTGAGTCATCAGACTGCGTGTGCGTATTTCCCCTCATCTGGCAATTTTTTTTAACCAAAAAACAATGTGGAACTCATAGAAGAGAGAAAAAGGATACAGTTATCTTTTGGTTTCTCAGGCATAATTCCATTTTCATTTCTGTCAGCGAGGCCAAAAAATTCCTTCTAAAGTATATAATGTATGCCACAATTGTATCCATCCATATATAGTGTAAGTCTGTGCTTATGGAAAGCTATGTCCGAGCACATCTTGTAAATACACAAGACCCTGCTAGAGCTTGCCTTTGCATCACAGAGGAAACAGGTGGTTGTTGAATTTGGTGAGTGACATGAATAAAATCATAAAGTCTTTTTGCATAAAGGTTTGTTTGTCCCTAGGCATGGAAACGTTTAATCGGAATTGCTCCAAAAATCCGACTTCTGATACCAGTCGGACCATTCCTAGCATGAAAGCATAGTCAGTGTTTATGAATCGATTTGAACGGGGAGGGGGGTGGACGGGGTCGGGACCAAAACAGGTTCAGCCGGAGACAAACGGGTGCAAAAACGGAACAGGTGGGAGTCAGGGTCGAAAAAGGCTCGCCTTGTATACACAGAGGTTCGCAGACGGACTGACCACAGGGGATTGACAGGATTGGGTTTAAATACGGACAGGGAGCCTACACCAACACTGTATCGTTTTCGTTGTTTTTAGGAATCGTTCCATCCATCCATCCATCCATTATCTGCACTGCTTATCCTCAGTAGGGTCGCGGGGGTATGGGAGCCAATCCCAGCTATCTTCGGGCAGTAGGCATGAACTGGTTGCCAGCCAATTGCAGGGCACAACTCACTCTCTTATTCACACCTAGGGACAATTTGGAAAGTCCAATTTGGTATGTGGGAGGAAACCGGAGTGCCTGGAGCAAACCCACACAAGCACGGGGAGAACATGCAAAGTCCACACAGCAAGGTTCGATCGCATGACCTCAAAACTATGCGGCACATTCGCTAACCACTGCGCTGCCGTGAGGATTCTGTAAAGTTGGCCGTTTTGGATATGTGCATTTCTCAGAATTCAATGCAATGAAAATAACTTGTTTTTATATCCCTAAATATAAAAACTATCTTTCTCACACACACACACATAAAGTCACGTTTCAAACATCAGTCTAATTACCGTATTTTCCGCACTATAAGGCGCACCTAAAAGCCTTTATTTTTTTCAAAAGCTGACCATGCGCCTTATAATACAGTGCGCCTTATTTATGGATCAATATTAAATCGCAAAGTCTTCCAACTAACTTGCAGCCGCCGACTCGATTTTCCCCCGAACGCCAAGTAGTCCGCGGTGTATGCTGGGATTTATTTACCGGCGTTTCATTGGCTAACCAATGTGTCAATCATCATTTGAATCGATCACTATTGGCTAAAGCTATTCGGAGGTCAAGGGGCGGTTCCTTTTTATTATTTACAGGCTCGCATAGGCTTAAGCTGTAAAACAAAGCCTGCAATTGGCCGAAAAAGATGTGTCAATCATTAGTTGAATCTATCACTATTGGCTAAAGTTATTCGGAGGTCAAGGGGCGGATCCTTTTTATCATTTACAGGCTGGCATCGGCTGAAGCGGCAAAACAAAGCCTGCAATTGGCCGAAAAAGATGAATGCGTATAGCACATGGTTGACGGCATACAGAAAGCATTTTTTTACTATTCTGTATTTGTAAATATTTTATTCTCCTGGATTTACTAAACTCACGGATATAAGAGGACCATGGCTGCACATTATTATTGAACACAACGACTTCGGTGAGCTACTTCGGCTATATATTTTCCCTGTATCTTGTTTCAGACTGAACTCGATGTTTCTGTGATAAGCGGTGCAGATAATGGATGGAATGGAGTGTCTATTTTTAAATTAAACTCAATTCCAAGTGTTTATTGTCATATGCACAGTAAAGTTGCGAGCGGAAATAGAAACTAAGGAATGGTTGGCATTTCTTGAATCCCAAGACTTTAACCTTCCGAATGATGGAACGATGCATTTGAGTGACATCGTACGGACGCACGTGTTCTCGACACGTATTTGCGTCTTTGCAAGCTTTGGGAATGTTAAGGGGGGAATAAGTTTGACTGAACTATCTGACTGTTTTGTCGATGTTCCCATTGTAGCGCCTTATAATCCGGTGCGTCTTATGTATGTCAAATATAGGACCAAAGACTATTTTTTCGGGGTGCGCCCTATAACCCGGTGCGCCTTATAGTGCGGAAAATACGGTATATCTTTTATACGTTTATCAATCTTATATTCTTTTATTGTGAAGTCGTGCTCATGTGTGTTCATTTTCCTGTGTGTGTCAATAAAACCACACCTGGCCGGAAGTCCCCAGTTCTGTCGAAGACACGTTTTTGGCAACATGCCATCCCGACAGGGCTGGGTCATCCTCCAGGGTGATTTTATAACTTAATACTTGCTTTTTACTTGGGTAATACAGCCACCAAAGAGTTTATATAAAATTTAACTTTAGCAGATTCGTTCCAAAAATCAGTATTTTTTTTATCAAGTCAGGTTGTCAAAGCATGAGATTGCACTGAATCTCTTTTACCAAGCTACTAAATATATCAATCTGTTCTGTCACGCTATAGAAAACCTCATTAATGACTCAAGTCATTAAGAAAAACATAAATGAGAACAAAAATCGGCACTGTTCATGTCATGGGAACCTCCTGCGTGGGTTCAAATCCAGCTCCAGACTTCCTGTGCGGAGTTTGTATGTTCTCCCCGTGCTTGCGTGGGTTTCCTCCGGGCACTCCGGTTTCCTCCCACATTCCATAAACATGCATTTCAGGTGAATTGGCCGGTCCGAATTGTCCCTAGGTGTGAATGAGCGAGTGAGTTGTCTGTCCCCGCGCGATTGGCTGGCAACCGGTTCAGGGTGTCCCCTGCCCACTGCCCGGAGATGGCTGGGATGGGCTCCAGCCCCCCCGCGACCCTACTGAGGATAAGCGATGAGATGAGATGAAAACAAAAATCCCTGCTGCACCGCACAAATACCAATCTTTTCCTTGTTGTGTTTTTCCAGCTTTACAATTGTCCCGCGTGTTATCTTTCGTGCATATAGAAAAAAAAACTCAATCGGAATGGTTAAAACAGCAGGTGGAGGAGAACAATACAGCTTACAGGGAAAAGAAGGAACAAACAATGTAGGATCAAGATAAAACCGCACAGGTTGCAGACAAAACAGCGTGAGATGAAGGTTAAACACATCTCATAGGGGTCAAATTGATTTGGAAAACAATTCAATGTGTGGAGAAAAAGAGACGTTTGCTGACAAAACATTGTGGGTAAAAAAAAAAACCTTTGAGCTTTTTTTTCCTTTTTTACAAGAAAAATGGTGCAGAATTGAGCAAAACTGCATTAATAAGTCCGATCAAAGCGTGACAGTGAAAAAAAAATACAGTCTGAACAAATGGTCGCGTGGATTGGTCAAGTCAAGTCCAACTTATTTATGACGCCCTTAATCACAAAAATGTCTCAAAGGACTGACACGATGACACGATAACCTGATCTTAAACCAACATGCGGGCAAGGTACAACTCAAAACCTCAGCGAGAGGAAAAAGAGAAACCTTGAGAAGGGACCCCACAAGTGGTATCCCCCCTTCCAGGATGACCAGGGTGAATTACATTTAGTATTACAGTACACAAACATAGTAAACACTGGGTAACATGTTGAAAATTTGTCCGGAAAGTGCATGACAGCAGCGACGCCCCCAGCCTGTAAACTACCGTAAAATCCGGACTATAGAGCGCACCTGATTATAAGCACCTGATTATAAGCCGCACCCACTACATTTTACAGGCATTATTGGCTTTGTTCTCGCAATTGGTCCATCTAAATGCCGTGACTTATTCTCAAAAACTGCTGTGAACATTGACAAATGTCACATCACACAGAGTGACTCAGTTAAAAGTTTAGGTGTCATATTTGAACCTGATCTATCCTTTGAAACACATGTAAAGAAAATTACTGTCTTCGTAACTGTCACGAGGCGTGGTGGAGTGGAAGGGGTGACCGGACCAGAACGGAGGCAGGAGGCAGGAACTGAGAGAACTCAATTGCGTGACGATCCATAAGTTTTATTTAACAAAATAAAAGTTGTCCAAAACTCCGGGACAAGACAAACAAAAACATTCTTACACTCAGAACAGAACGGTACAGAGTTCCTCCGGCACGAACTCAACAGGACAGGGCATAACAGACGGAAAATGTGTAAAACTAAAACAGGACAAGGCATAGCAGACCGGGGAATGTGTAATGAGCCAGCCCCCGCCAAACCCACAACCCAGCCTTAAGTAGCAGACCAGCAATCAGCTGATCTGCTACAGCTTGAGTTCGGGGGCGCGGCAGACTGGTCGCCACGGCGACCGTGACAGTAACATTGCTAAAATCCGTTCAATACTGTCTCAGTCTGATGCGGAAATTATAATTCATGCGTTTGTTACCTCCCGTCTCGATTACTGTAATGCACTACTCTCTGGTCTCCCGAAGTCTAGAATCAAGTCTCTTCAGCTGGTACAAAATGCCGCAGCGAGGCTTTTAACCTGGACAAAAAAGTACGATCACATAACACCGATTTGGGCTAACCTGCATTGGCTCCCAGTTAGCCTTAGATGTGATTTCAAGGTTCTCTTAGTATTATACAAAATCATACATGGACTTGCTCCCTCTTCTCTTTCAGATCTGATTTCCCCCTATGTCCTGGTCCGAAGCCTACGATCTGAGAGTGCCGGTCTTCTGGTGATTCCAAGAGCAAAGAAGTGTTCTGCTGGTTCGAGAGCGTTCTCCATCCGGGCACCGGTGCTGTGGAATGCTCTTCCCCCTGAGATCCGATCTACAACCTCGGTGGAAATGTTTAAATCTAAGCTTAAAACTCACTTCTACTCCATAGCATACAAATAACCTACTCTTCTCGTCGGCTGAAAAATAGTCTGTGTAATATAGTGTAAAAATCTGTGAAGCCCTTTGAGACTCTTCGTGATTTAGGGCTATACAAATAAAAATGACTTGACTTGACTTGACAAGCCGCACCTGTATATAAGCCGCATGCGCCCACTTTAAAACATGTAGCAATGTCAGAAGCGTACCCCAAATTTGACTAGGTGCCACGATTGTAACTATAAATAGAGTATACAATCAAAACACCACAACATGAACGGAAAATGATACCTGTAATTAGAATTTAATGCAGACCTTTAAAGTCCGGGTCCCGTTGAAAGTAATCCAATGAAAAAAATGTATATTTCCAAAGTTAAGGGTGGGAAAAATATATACCGGTATCCACTATTGTCCGCTGCAACAACAAAGAGATTTAATTCAGCTTCACCCCACTTCCTGTCAGCCCGCGTTCGCCCCTTCTTTTTTGTTTGCTCGTAGAAAATATATCACAATTCTCAAGATTAGAGATACCGTAAATTCCGGACTATAGAGCGCACCTGATTATAAGCCGCACCCACCACATTTTGGGGGGAAAACCGATTTTGTACATACACAAGCCGCACCTGTATATTAGCCGCATGCGCCCATATTGAAAAAACGCAATACAAACACAAAATTAACCCATACCCGATACAGACCAAAAAACACAGCCGTCAAAATGCACGGAAAATGATACCGGTACTTAACATTTAATGCAGACCTGCGGAGTCCAGGTGCCCGTTGAAAGTAATCCAAGGGAAAAAGTGTATATTTCCAAAGGTAAGGGTGGGAAAAATATATATCCACTATTGTCAGCCGCATCCACAAACACGTCTCACCTTTACTCCACTTCCCGTCAGCCCGCGTTTGCCCCGCCCCTTCTTTCTCATTTGCTCGTACAAAACATATCAGAATAAGTTTCTAAAATAAATACATTACAAAAATATACAGTTGCAAATACATATTATACATGGTTACGCATATTTACCAAGAAAGACGGTACACCGAGAGAGTTTTCAAAGCTTTAATAATAATAATATAATTTTCATCCCAAACCGTGCCTGTGAAAGGTACCACCACCCTACTAATAACACGCTCACGACGCATCATGCGTATCTGTTAAAAAAAGCCATACCGCAAATGCGAAATTCACGGTTAACCGTCCTCATCTTTCTCCTTATAACTGCCGCCATCAAGGGCGACTTCCTCATTATCGGAAAGAACCTTTGTCAGACTGACAATTCGTACGCAAACTAAGAGGATGCCGTCTACCTCGGCCCACTTATTCCACCGGTCTAAATCTTACCTTTTGTGCTCGAGTGCCGCTGGTGGCAGTTAGAAAAATTACATAAATTGGCCGCTTCACTGAATAAGCCGCAGGGCTGAACATTTGGGAAAGAAGTAGCGGCTTATAGTCCGGAATTTACGGTAGTCCAGAAAGTCTATGACGGCCACGACGCAGCTTCCCATCTCTGCCAGCCGGTCCATGCAGGCGTTCACATGCTTCAGGTCAAACGCTGGTCCGCTGACTCATCTCCAAATCGTCCTTCTCCTTCGTATCACCACCGGGCAGGTAGTCGGAAAAAGACAGGACAATACAGAATATGAGGTGGGCATCAATCAGAAACTTTGGAATAGAAGTGTGTCTTAAGCCTTGATTTAAAAACTTCTATTGAGGTTGTCGATCTTATCTCCGGAGGCAGGGCATTCCACAGCACACAGCACACAGCAAAACAGACGAACGCTCTCAAGCCTGCAGACTTCTTGGCTCTCGGAGTCACAAGTAGACCGGCATTTTCCTAGCGCAGACAGGAACATAGGGGGAAATCAAATCTGAGAGATAAGAGGGTGCAAGTCCATGCAAACATTTAGATGTTAAAGTCACAAGCCTCACGTCAACTAGCCATTTAATTCTGCCTAATATGTGGAACGAATTTGAATAAATTGAATTATTTTAGAGGTCAAACGGTGCCATGTTGAACTGGTATGTTAAAACGCACCAGGACGTCCTGTTACAGGCCAACAACCTGCACTCGGACACTTCAGGGAGCAAATGGAGCACAACAGGGGTTTTGTGTATTGTTTGTGTGTGGAAGTGTGTGTGTAATCATTCCCCGCACATCTGTCGTCTTCAGTTGTGGCCTGCTCGACCTGAATTGTGCGTCGTTTTCTAATGCCCGGCCCCTCTCGCATCCCCAGTGTTCATTTGACCAGTGAAAAGTGATGGATCCCGGGGACTCGCATGCTCAAAAATCTATGGGTCCCAACAGAGATCTAGGGTCCCCAAAAATTAGTGTTATCAAGGATGACATTGTAAATCGGCGACAAATATATCATATAAATCTATATATTCATTCAGTTTTAATCATCACAGTTAATTGGTAATCCAAAGCAAGTTATCACTTCAGATTTTCCAATTCATATATTCTTCGTGGTTTGCTATCCCGCCACAGTTGTAATGCCTTCTCAAGGTCCAATCCATTATCATCCTCCTCATAGCGTAACCAGGAATATAATTGAGTCCATTTTGGCAGAAAAGTCCTTGCTAGGAGTATCAAAGCGGCGCCGCCACCGAGCGGCTGCCTTTCCAGCAGCTCCACTGTTATCTCTCACTTTTTGTGATTTTTTTGTTTTATTGTCTGCTTCTATCTTTGGTGTTTTTCTTCCCGTTTTGACAACTACACTATGGATTACTTTCAATCCTATGGACAAAAATGCGTTTATTCAAGGAATCAACTCCTTGCCCTGAAGAATTCTCGTGCCGGCGTGATGAAGGGGCCTATCGTGGAAGAAGAGCCGGAGCTAGCGAAGCGGCTAGCGGCGTTATAAGTCTTCGGTACCATCCGTAATCATGGTAAATGTGAACTCACTACCAAATAAGACCAACGAGTGCTGGTGGAAAACATCGAAGCGCACAGGGAGCGCAGTTGCTGTGTTTTGCGGAAACGTGGCTCACGTTTAGCATTCCGGACGCTAACGTGTAGCCACCTGGAGCTACCCGGAGCTATCCGGCTTCAGCGCCGCTATACAGAGACACGAAAGCCTGCGGGAATCGGAGAGGAGGCGGACTTGCTAACACGAGGTGGTGTATCCCTGGACACAAAGAAAAGATTTTCATCTGCCGCAGGGATGTCGAACTTTTGGACTAGCGTGTGACGTCATCCACTCCGCTACAAGCACCCCTAGGGCATCATGTTAATCTGTTAATAAACAACAGGGTAGACTGCTGGAAGTGTGAATTTCCCTATGAGGATGAATAAAGTATCTATCTATCTATCTATCTATCTATCTATCTATCTATCTATCTATCTATCTATCTATCTATCTATCTATCTATCTATCTATCTATCTATCTATCTATCTATCTATCTATCTATCTATCTATCTATCTATCTATCTATCTATCTATCTATCTATCTATCTATCTATCTATCTATCTATCTATCTATCTATCTATCTATCTATCTATCACTCGCTGCTGCTTCATGCCAAACCCCAATGACAGAGCCAGCCGTCTTCTTGAATTTCTCAAACTATCCATGGCGGGCATTGAAATCTATTCCGATTGTACCCGACGATACCTCAATTTTCCAGTCCCTGTAGATAGACAGCGACTCCTGCTCTTCGTGCCGGTATCTCTCGCTAGCTCGTTGTATCCACAATATTAAAAGTCTCTCCATCTCGTCTTGATTAGTGGTTCGCAATTTTGAAATAGTCACACATGCGGGTTTTATAGCCTTGATAACATCTTTCTGTTTCATCTATCTATCTATCTATCTATCTATCTATCTATCTATCTATCTATCTATCTATCTATCTATCTATCTATCTATCTATCTATCTTTTGTTTGTTTTCTTTCGTCGAATCGTTGGCTTCAACACACGTGTTTTCCTTGCCTTTGCGATCTTCCGAAGAATTTCTCCGCCGTTTTTTCGTGCCGGAATTATTGCCGTTGTTATCACTTTCTGCATTAAGTTTTGACTTATCACTGACACTAAAGAAATTACCAATTTTGTGTTGATTTTCACATAATACTTACTTTTTTCGGAGGCGACGATAACCACCACAACAATGACGTAATCTCGAAACAAAGAGATCTCGTTTGCCGAGATCGGCGTGCAGACGAAAACTCGAACCGCGAGACCAAAACAACAATGGCGGATCTGCCTGAGGAAAAGTTTGGAGAGCGGTAAATCTTTGTTTTAAAAAAAATGTAATTGGGTAAAAATGACAATTTTGTGTCAAAAAAGTTGCGTCCCGGGGACGTACGTTGACTTGACACTATGCGTCCCCAGCAAAAATGATGCGTCTAGGACGCAGGGACGCGGGCAAACGAGAACACTGCATCCCTATGAACCGGGGGCGGCAGCCAAAAATATTGAAAGAGCCATAGTGGACCAAGAAAACAAAAACAAATTTGTCTGGAGACGCAAAAAAAACATTAAACAGCAACCAACCAACCAACCAAGTGAGCAACCAACCAACCAACTCTAGAGTATTCAATGTTTGGTCAAAATTTCGTTTTGCAATGTCAGAAAATGATCAAACAATGTCAAAACATGTGAAGTGAAGACTGTGTTTTAAGTCAATCACATAGATATGTTATCTGACTGATACTGGTGGAATATGAGGTTTGGGAGGGGGGCGTTAGCTGTCATTTGCGCATCAAAGGTTGCCGTGACAACTCCACCACAAGGGGTCCGCCCCTCCTAGGAGACCAGAACCCAGAGCTGGTACACGTTTCACCTCGCAAGGGAAGTCTGAATTTAGCCAGCCAGAAGGCAGGAGGGAATGTCCTAACAGGAGGAACTGGACCAAGGCCCTGGCCGGTCCTGACCAAGTCTCAGCTCAATGGGCAGCCAGAGAGCCTTGCCAAGTCAGCAGCCAGGTTGGATCAGGCTTGCGGCCAAATTAGTGGGACAAGGCCAGCGACCTCAGAGAAGCCTTGGGCCACCAACAGTCAACCTCTGCTTCAACACCCTGCATCCTGGTGGTCCTCATACCAGGCCTACCAGGATTTCTCTTCGCTCCACAGCCGAGAACACAAAGACTGGGCCATCATCTTCATCAAATCAGAACTTCGCAGAACATCTCGTTGTTGCTAGGTATTGGTTTGACATAAAATGGGGAATTCTATCAAAACACACTATCAAAACGTAATAATCAAGCCAACGTTGTTTCCTTTCCAAACGGTGCCCGTTTAGGTTCTCAACTTACAGTTGTCTGGTTTATTTTCTTCTCGGTGATTTGTGTTCTATCCAAGCTTCCTCAGTAGATGATTTATTAAAAAAAAGTCCATAAAATCAAGAGCCCGTGCATCTTGATTTAAGTAAACGGTAAAAAAAATTCACCTAAAGTGTGTGTAGCCACTCTTCAGACTAACTAAACAAGGTTTTTCTTGCGTTTTCCTGACATGATGATCTAAAAACAATTGTGGTGCTCCAAAAAGGCCAGACGAGTTTTGAAAAGAATAAACTCGGCTCTTTAATTCAATTGGTCATTAAATTGTGTGTTATAACAATTTATTCAACACCCATATTTGCTACTCAACCAAGCAGGCAACCAACCAACCAACCAACCAACCATAAAAGCCTTTTAATGAGTTAGCCATATAAGCCTACTATCAAAATGACCAGGGTTGGGTAGGGTTACTTTAACTGGATTACTTTCAATTACTTTTGGATTACTCCAATAGCAAATATGCTAATAAAAGACAAAAGAAACTAAATATGAATAAAACGACTAAATTTTGTGCAGGCTTGGGGAGTAACGGAATACATGGAACGGCAAAAATGATGTCGGCAAGCTGTTTGGATTTATTTTCATTTTGTTTCTGTCGCATTTTATGTTCGTTTTGCCGGAGATCAAAGAGATCAAAGCCAGGAGAGAAAGCTTACCACGTGCTGTGAGTCATCATTTTATTGTAAAGTGTTAAAGAAGAGGCGAGCCGTTTCATTTGAAATGAAAGTGGAATAAGAAAGCTTGATGCGGTTGAGAAAATGGTTGGATCACTTATTTTTGGTTACTTTTTTCCTCGGAGGAGAAAGTAGCCAAACTCTTGAAACCCATCTTTGGAAAGTAAGTTAAACTTCACTTAATTTATTTTTATAGAGCATATTATTTTATTTTATGGATTTATTTTCATTTTGTTTTTGTCGCATTTTATGTTAGTTTTGCCGGTGATCAAAGAGATCAAAGCAAAGAGAGAAAGCTTACCGCGTGTTGTGAGTCATCATTTTATTCATATTTAGTTTCTTTTGTCTTTTATTAGCATATTTGGTATTGGAGTAATCCAAAAGTCATTGAAAGTAATCCAGTTAAAGTAACCCTACCCAACCCTGAAAATGACTAGGTTGAATGCTGGACATCCTTTGGAGAATGATGCACCACGTGACTACTCTGTTCTAGAATACTGCCACAAGTTTAACTTCATTACAAAATAAATGAATTACATTATGACTCATTGCTTTGATAACATTAAAAAAATGCACTGAAGAAATCCAATTTGTGAAGTCATCTTTATTTTGATTTGAAAAAACAACAACAAAATGGAACGTGCGTGGTATACCCCTTATTTCGCCCCAAAAATATATCATTAAAACGCTGCATGCATTTATATAAAAAATAAAACAGCAGCCTTTCGAAAAGCTAAATTAAATCAAATTCTTACAATTTTAGTTTAAGCGCGTCCGCAGCACAATTCTGAGGTCATGGGATCTAATCCAGCTACTAGCCTTCCTGTGCGGAGTTTGCATGTTCTCCCCATGCTTGCGTGGGTTTCCTCTGGGCGCTCCGGTTTCCTTCCCAAAAACATGCGTGTCAGGTTTAATGGCCTAATGAGTTGTCTGTCCCTGTTTGCCATGGGAAAGGCTGGCAACCAGTTCAGGGTGTCCCCTGGCCATTGCCTGAAGATAGCTGGGACGGGCTCTGGCATCCCCGCAACCCTACTGAGGATAAGCCGTGCAGACATCTGATGGACGGATGGATTTTGAGCCCTAGTGTTCCATTGGTAAGGTTAAATGGAAACAAAACGCTGCCAATGAGGGCGCTACTGCTCCCTAGTGTAGTGGAGGTGCTATGGCACTTCATTCTCTAGATCAGTGTTTTTCAATCCTTTTTGAACCAAGGTACACTTTTATTTATAAAAAAGTTCCAAGGCACACCGTCCTTCGAAAATGTTCGAAAATTTAAGTCATGTCAAATATTTCACTACCTCATAAGCAGATAATTAGTATATAAAAAGAATCTTAAACTGCTTTGTTAAACAAATTAAGTTTTTAAATGTAGTGTACTACCTCATGAGCAGATGTCATGATTACTGATGTAACTCAGCTGTGCACGCTCTTTTGGCGCCAACTCTTGTCTGTCCCCAGTTGTCAGTCCGTCTGCAAACCCAAGTATATACTATGCAAGCCTTTTTCGACCCTGACTCCCACCTGTCCCGTTTTTGCTTCCGTCTGTCTCCGGCTTCGATCAGTTTTGGTCCTGACCACGTCTACTCTCCCGTTCTGGCTTACGACTTTTTTTTGTACCCAACTATGTCTACTCTCCCGTTCTGTCGTACGACTCGTTTCCGATCCCGACCAACTTTTTGCTCTCCTGTCCCGGCTATCGACCGGTTTTACTGTCCCTGACACCGCTATCGTTCCCTACGGAAGATCCACCTTGGGATCACAATCCGAGTACGGGAGCGACTTGCTTTCCGCGCCCAGCGAACACTGGATCTTGGGCGCAGCCTTTCTTCTTCCCTTCAATAAAAATTTTGACAAACTTAACGCAATTGGGTCTTGTTTCTGTTCTAGTCCTGACAGCAGATTAGTATATAAAAAGTGTATGAAAATCTACTGCCACCTACTGGTATGGATGACTATTACAGTTCTTCATCTGAAGAAAGCAAAAATACTGAATAATGGCTTGATTTATTTGGAAAGATCAAATTGGGCAAATTCCAGCAGCACGCTAGACAAAGTCTCTTGGCACACTAGTGTGCCCCGGCACACTGGTTGAAAAACACTGCTCTAGATAGTTAAAAAAAGGGTCCCAAAGGTCAAACGCGTGGCCCTCTTGACAGAGCCTCGCACCTACCGAGGGGGGTCCGCCCCGATATTTCAGAACCACTGGAATTCGGTAACTTTTCTGCCTTTGAGAAACATATAGAGTGGTCTTCGAGTGTTCTATAAAATCAATTATTTTTGTTTAAATGCTACCCTATCTCTTACTGTAGCTAATTTCATGCTCCTCATATTCCAAAGCACCTTAAATATGAAAACTATTTCACAAAAGACTATTGGTGGCGATCCTTTTGTACAATTTGCCTTAAATTGCAAAATACTATATGTTTTGTATGCAATAGTTTTTTGTTCACCACTTGGAAAAGGAAATGATAGTGGAATAAGAAAGCTTGGTCGGATTGTTTTTTTTTTGGCCACTTTTTACCACGGAGGAGGAAGTCACCTAAATCTTGAAGCACATCTTCCAAAAGTAAGTTAAACTCAACTTTATTTATCATTATTAACTGATACACAATGTCGCTTTAAGATTATATTACTCCCCTACACAGAAGCTTTCAGAACTCAGAACTCACAGACAGGGTTGGGTAGAGTTACTTTAACTGGATTACTTTCAATGACTTTTGGATTACTCCAATACCAAATCTACTAATAAAAGACAAAATAAACTAAATATGAATAAAATGATGACTCACAACACGTGTTAAGCTTTCTCTCCTGGCTTTGATCTCTTTGATCTCCGGCAAAACAAAAAGCTTGCCAACATCATTTTTGCCGTTCCATGTGTTCCGTTACTCCCCAGGCCTGCACAAAATTTTGTTATTCTATTCATATTTAGTTTATTTTGTCTTTTATTAGCATACTTGGTATTGGAGTAATCCAAAAGTAATTGAAAGTAATCCAGTTAAAGTAACCCTACCTAACACTGCTCACAGGTTTTATTGGAAGAAAGAGAAAGGGTTGCGCGGGAAGCAGGTTGCTCTAAACGCGGAAGTGGATCTTTTGTGGAGAGCGATGGTGGTGTCAGGAACGGAAAACAGGTCAGTAGCCGGGACAGGAGAACAAAAATGTGGTCGGAAGCCAGGAAAGGAGAGTAGACATGGTCAGGAGCAAAAAACAGGTTGGAGTCCGGGTCGGAGAAAAGGCTTGCTTATTGTAAACTGAGGTTTGCAGACGGACTGACAACAGGGGACGGATAGGAGTAGGTATAATAGGGACAGAGAGCCAATCAGAGTCCGAGGCAGTTGGCGCCAAAGTATCGGGCACAGGTGAAGCATATCATGACACTGTCAGTCGTGCTATCAATCGTAGGACTGGACTGATTGAAAATCGGATCTCTGGCAAAACTAACATAAAATACGACAGAAACAAAATGAAAATAAATCCAAACAGCTTGCCAACATCATTTTTGCCGTTCCACGTATTCCGTTACTCCCCAAGCCTGCACAAAATTTAGTCATTTTGGTCAGGAGCAGCCAGGGCCTTGTTCCAGTTCCTCCTGTTAGGACATCCCCTCCTGCCATACTGTATTTGGTATTGGAGTGATCCAAAAGTAATTGAAAGTAATCAAGTTAAAGTAACCCTACCCAACCCTGTTTACAGATCTTTGCGGACAACCTGGCCTATGGGCGGCGGTAGTAGCTCAGGAGGTAGAGCGCTCGTCTTGGGATCAAGGGATCCCAGTTCGAATCCCGGCTCGTCCGTGTTACATGTCGAAGTGTCCTTGGGTAAGACACTGAACCCCTAATACCCCCAATAAGCAGGTTAGCGCCTTACATGGCTGCTAGGCCGCTATTGGAAAATGTGGAGCACATTGTAAAGCCCTTTGGGAAGTCAATGACTTGAAAAGCGCTATATAAGTACAGATCTTTTCATTTAACCTAAAAAAAATCATGCCGGTTCCGAATCGGATCTTGAGCAACTGTTGATTTCAACCGAGCATAATCGTAGGATCGTAGCTCTTTTTCACACAAAGAACTACGAAGCTCCCGTCCCCCAGCCTTGCAGTAATGACTTCTACTCGTACTGTCAGAGAGACCAAAGAAGTGTCGAGATGAAGGCGGCGAAGGCGTGTCAGATCTTCAACTGGAGGCCGACGAGTCATGGGCGTCGCTCCTTGACGGTCGACACAACAAATCGGATGTGACAGTCGGATGTGGCGACTCTCCCGGCTCTTGATCACCTTCTCATTTAGTAAATTGATCAGGCGGCGTGAGAGGAACTTAACTACACTGCCATGGTATCCAGAAGACCTGGAGGGAAAGATGTCGTCAGTATACGAAAGAAGGTAGGATCATGGTGGAAAGGCATCCCACGGATGAGAAGATTTCGTAGTTTCTCAGTTACTGTTAATGAGGCCCTCTCGGAATCTCTCTTCAGACTAATGAATCAGCTATTTGGGAAGCACAGTATGCCTGAGGACACGATTGTGTTTCTGGGTGTATGTGCCACCAGAGTCTCACATTCACTTTTAAAATGTGTGGCTATTTCTTATCGTCTCGGAACAGATGAAAAAATCACCGGCACCGGTTCCTACTTCGAGTAGGAAGTTTTGAACTTTCGAGTATAAAAAAGAAATGTCTTTATCGACATTGATAATAGCGTGGTGGAACATTGTATGCCACCAGATAAGACATGGTACTCCAGGGTTGACATGTAATTAATTCTTTAAAGAGAAAAATAAGACAGAAGACTGTCGGAATACATAGTGGTAGGAATTATTTCATCTCATCTCATTAGCTGCACCGCCTATCCTCAGTAGGGTCGCGGGGTTGCTGGAGCCCATCCCAGTAATCATCAGGCAGAGGGCAGGGGACACCCTGAAATGGTTGCCAGCCAATCGCAGGGCACACAGGGACAGACAATTCGCTCGCTCATTCACACCCAGGGACAATTTGGACCGGCCAATCCACCTGAAATGCATGTCTTTGGAATGTGGGAGGAAACCCACGCAAGCACGGGGAGAACATACAAACTCCGCACAGGAAGTCCGGCAGCTGGATTTGAACCCACACAGGAGGTTCCGAAGACCTTAGAACTGTGCTGCACACGCGCTAACCACTGCTCCGCCGTGCTGCCAACTGTTTAGAATTAAACTAGTAAAAATGTCGCGTTTACCAAATTGTTCGAATTTGTTATCTGACTCCATTAACCAAACACAAACTTCATTCTCCTAACAATGCATGCTCGTTTCTTTCTGGGAAAAGATGGACAAGAATAGCCGACGTTTTCACACGGGGGGAAATTTATTTTCCTAAAGTATTTAACTAAGTGAATTTCATCGAATTAGCCGAATTATTGTCGCTCTTTGTCGAGCCTCTCTCTCGATTGTCCCTCGCGATCGATCTTCTAAAGTTCTTCTGCCCCTGTCTTTTCACAAGCTGGCGTGCCGGCTCCTCCCATGGGCGTGCTGACTCCTCCCATGGGCATGCTGACTCCACCCATGGGCGCGCCAGGTGCCAGCTTCACCACCTCCTCGCCGAAGGGCGTTGCAATGTCTAAAAAAACTCATATCAGCAGATGCCTGACGTCCTTGTGCATCTGGCCTTCTCCCGTCAGCACTCACAGGAATTCTGTTATCAAAATACGTCTGATGCATTCCAGACAGCCTAACCTTCTAATGTACCTCGAAAAAAAACAGTCAGTGAATCTCTCTACTGCACTGAGCACATGTACTTACTTTGTAGTTTGGATTTTATAATAGGCTTGATATTCGCAACGTCGTGCTTAGAGACTGGCCTGAGTTGTGATAATAGCGCAATAATAGAACAGTGCATTGTAACAGTTAAGCAATATCTTGTTTTTTTTTAAAAGTAGTGCGATAAATATCTAGCAGCAACACAGATTTACGAATAGGTCAGAAGATGTATATTTTCACAGTTTTGAGCGCTCGTTTAGTGTTGTGATGGCCCTGGGGAAGAAAAAGTCTCTGAGCTTGTTTATCTTCATTTTAAGAAACCTGTAGCGCCTACTAGAGGGCGACAGGTATTTGCCCAGGTATGAAATGTTAAAAGCTAAAACCGTCACAATTAGTGATGTGCAGTCAGAGGAGGCAGGGTGAGGCTTTGCTTCATCATGCATACAAACCGGATACTTTCAAAAATATATCAAATGGTTATCAGACGCTCCCCTACTTACTACGGTAGATACTAACATTTTTCCGGATATTGAAAAATATCCATTTGGCGCTGTGAGAGGTCACCGAACATCCTCCCCAAAGAAGAAATCCGCCTCTTCTTCCTAGTTCATTCGTAAAAATTCAATACTGTATCTCCAGCGCGCTAAGAACTTTGACATTTTTGTTGTCTAATATCCCGTGCATCCATTCAATATCTTTGGTGTGAAAAATGAAAGCGGAATATGAAAGCTTGATGCGGTTGAGAAAATGGTCTGATCGCTTATTTTCGGCCACTTTTTACCACGGAGACGGAAGTCGATTAACTCTTGAAGAGCATTTTCCGAAAGTAAGTAAGTAAAAGTAAGTTCAAATCAACATACCGTATTTTCCGCACTATAAGGCGCACCCAAAAGCCTTTATTTTTTTCAAAAGCTGACCATGCGCCTTATAATACAGTGCGCCTTATTTATGGATCAGTATTAATTCGCAAAGTCTTGCGACTAACTTGCCGCCGACGACTAGATTTCCCCCCGAACGCCAAGTAGTCCGCGGTGTGTGCTGGGATTTATTTACCGGCGTTTCATTGGCTAACCAATGTGTCAATCATCATTTGAATGGATTACTATTGGCTAAAGTTATTCGGAGGTCAAGGGGAGGATCCTTTTTATCATTTACAGGCTCGCATAGGCTTAAGCTGTAAAACAAAGCCTGCAATTGGCCGAAAAAGATGAATGCGTATAGCACATGGCTGACGGCATACAGAAAGCATTTTTTTACAATTTTGTATTTGTAAGTATTTTATTCTCCTGGATTTACTAAACTCACGGATATAAGAGGACCACGGCTGCACATTATTTTGAACACAACGACTTCGGTGAGCTACTCCGGCTTTCTATATTATCCCTGTATCTTGTTTCAGACTGAACTCGATGTTTCTGTGATAAGCGATGCAGATAACGGATGGAATGGAGTGTCCATTTTTAAATTAATCTCAATTCCAAGTGTTTATTGTCATATATACAGTAAAGTTGCGAGCGAAAGAGAAAATAGAAACTAAGGAATGGTTGGCATTTCTTGAATCCCAAGACTTTAACCTTCCGAATGATGGAACAATGCATTTGAGTGACATCTTACGGACACCGCATCCGCACGTGTTCTCGACACGTATTTGCGTCTTTTCAAGCTTTCGGAACGTTAAGGGGGTAATAAGTTTGACTGAACTATCTGACTGTTTTGTCGACGTTCCCATTGTAGCGCCTTATAATCCGGTGCGTCTTATGTATGTCAAAAATAGGACCAAAAACTATTTTTTCGGGGTGCGCCCTATAACCCGGTGCGCCTTATAGGGCGGAAAATACGGTATATATATATATATATATATATATATATATATATATATATATATATATATATATATATATATATAGGGCGGAAAATACGGTATATATATATATATATATATATATATATATATATATATATATATATATATATATATATATATATATATATATATATATATATATATACTGTATATATATATATATATATATATATATATAGTTCTTGATAGAGTTTCTTGGTGGAGGCGTTGCGAAAGGATGAAATAAAATGAAATACATTGTGCTTCACATTTCCCAATATCTGTGCAGCCATGCAAGGCGCTAACCTGCTTATTGGGGGTATTGGGGGTTCAGTGTCTTACCCAAGGACACTTCGACATGTAACACGGACAATCCGGGATTCGAACTGGGATCCCTTAATCCTAAAACGATCGCTCTACCTCCTGAGCTACTGCCGCCCCAGGATAGTGGGATGTTTGGACGCATTCTAAGGGATGGGCAGAGCACTTGTATGATACGGCAGGGGTAAACCAGCGAAAGCTGTCGGGCGCTGCTGTTGAATAGAAGAGTGTGTTGTGTCACCCTGACCCGAGTGACACGGCCGCTTTCTGGTGTCCCGTTTCATCTGGAAGGACGAAGGCATTTGGGTTGGCCATGGTCAGATTTTTTATGTTTTTTGCTTCTTTTACCCTTTTTTTATTTCCTTTTTTTTTTTGTATGTGTTTGTCTTGCTTTCGGTCACCCCTCTCTAGGGATATGACCACGGTAGATAGATAGATAGATTTATAGAGTGGCATTGGGAGCAGTGGACTCTGAAATAAGGAAAAACCTAAAATAATAACAAATATGTAAGCCGGAACCTGGAAATAAACAATGACAAATTAGATGCACCGAGCTCGAATGCAGGCTGACAGTTTCGAAAATAAACAGACAACAGCGTAACAAGTTTAAGTCCACCCGTGAATGGAAAATTGGGAAATGCATATACATAAAAGATGCAATCTGAAATACTTGGTGTAAAAATAACCCAAATTTGTTTAACAGTGGACCGGTCCTCTATCTAATTGAACCCGTCTCTGCTTCCTGTGTTTTCTGTTTTGTTGTTGTGGAAACATTTTGTTTCAATATCTTCACAAATTTGCTATTTTTGACAAAACAATGGTCCAGTATAAGACTAGTTGCCTAAAATATAGAATAAACAAACATACATACAAGCACAAATTGTTTTTCTTTAATTCAACCCACCATAAAGGTTTATAGCGTATACTGTTATCACTACATGTGCTCTATTGTTTCGCGCAACAAAATTGAGTGCTATAAAAAACAAATAACAGAGACTAATAATGTCACTGTTGCCATGGCACCCAATTGGCCCCGCCCGTGTGGCGCCAGTTGCAGCTTGTTGACAGATTGGCTTCCCCACCATTTTAACCCTGTCATGTCAATCCTCGGTTGTCGGTCCGTCTGCGAATCTCTGTTTTTACACGGCAAGCCCTTTTTCGCTTGTCCCGTTTTTTGCTCCTGTTTGTCTACCGCTACGATCTGCTTTGATCTCTACCACGACCACTCTTCCGTCCCGAATAACGATCCGTTATTGATCTTGACCATTTTTAATCTCCGCTCCTGGCTTTCGACTTGTTTCCGATCCCGACCACGTTATTGCTCTCCTATCCCGGCTACTGGCCTGTTTTTTCCGCTCCCAACACCGCCATCGCTCGCCACGGAAGTGCCACTTCCGCGTTCAGAACGACCTGATTCCCGCGCCCAGCGATCACCGGATCGTTTGTGCAATCCTTTCACTTCTTCCCAATAAAACTGTGAGAAATGTTACGTGAGTGGGTCCTGTTTCTGTTCTGGTCCTGACAAATAATTACCAAAACCTCAACATTTTCGTCTCGGTTATTTTCTTTCTCAGCCTTTCACAGGGTTTTGTTTTTATTTAAGTATCCTTAGCAGCAAGATGACAGACAATCTTGTCAGCTCCATGAGATGAGTCTCATATTAATAAACATTTAATGACCTGGGATAAAAATGCACTTTTTATTTCGTTTCTTTTGTCTTTTATTAGCATATTTGGTATTGGAGTAATCCAAAAGTAATTGAAAGTAATCAAGATAAAGTAACCTTACCCAACCCTGATTGTTTTTTAATTAGTGATTTTGAATGATACCAAGCTTTACCTTTCCTGCAAACCCAACTCGATACTCCCACCACCTGACCTCAACTCTTGCCTTTCTGAAATAAAATCATGGTTCACCGTCAACTTTCTAAAAAAGAAACAGCAATAAAACGGAACTACTTCTCATCGGCACCAAATCCACCCTCTCTAAAGATTACCGTAAATTCCGGACTATAAGCCGCTACTTTTTTCCCAAACGTTCAGCCCTGCGGCTTATTCAGTGATGCGGCCGATTTATGTATTTTTTCTAACGGCCGCCAGCGGCGCTCGAGTACACAAAGTAAGATTTAGACCGATGGAATATATGCGCCGAGGAAGACTGCAACTTCTTAGCTTGGATGACAGTTTCTGTCCGATACTGAAGAAGACGACTTTGATGGCGTCAGTTCTAAGGAAGAAGGTGAGGACGGTTTACCTTGATTTTTACAAGTACGGTATATTTTTTTAACAGACCCGTTTACTGTGTCGCGATCGTGTTCCTAGTAGCGTGTTGCTACCTTTCAAAGGCACGGTTTGGGATGAAAGTTATATTATTATTATTAAAGCTTTGAAAATTCTCTCGGTGTACCGACTTTCTTTGTAAATATGTGTAACCATGTATAAGATGTATTTGCAACTGTATATTTTTGTAATGTATTTATTTTAGAGACTTATTCTGATATGTTTCCCACGGGCGAATAAAAAAGAAGGGGTGAAAAAAACGCGGGCTGACGGGAAGAGCGGACCGGTAAAGGTGAGTGTTTGTGGACGCAGCGGACAATAGTGGATATATATTCTTCCCACCCTTACCTTTGGAAATATACATTTTTTTTCCTTGGATTACTTTCAACGGGACCCGGACTCTGCAGGTCTGCATCAAACCTTAAGTACCGGTATCATTATCTGTTCATTTTGCCGGCTGTGGTTTTTAGACTGTGCACTTTATATTCAGTTACAATCGGGGGACTTACAGTCGGTTTTGGGTTAATTTTGTGATTGTGTTACATGTTTTAAAGTGGGCGCATGCGGCTTATATGCAGGTGCGGCTTGTGTAAGTACAAAAGCGGTTATCCTCTTAAGATTTGGTGGGTGCGGCTTATAATCAGGTGCGCTCTAGTATAGTCCGGAATTTATGGTAATTATTCTCTCTTTCCATTGACAATTCCTCAGTTTTCCCTCCCCTCTGGTCAAAAGTCTGGATGTCATCCTCGACAGCACACGCTCCTTTAACTCTCATATAAATAACATCACCCGGTCAGCCTTCTCTGCCCATCCCTCACCCCACACAAAACAGCCATCCTTGTCCATAATCTTGTCACCTCACGCCTTGATTAATTCAATTTCCTCTACGGTTTACTTTAAAAGTCCCTCCACAAACTTTAGCTGGTCCATAACTAAAACATAAAAAAAAAACCCTCTGGCCATCACATCACCCCTGTCCTTCAACAACTCAACTGGCATTCAATCTACTCCAAATCCTGCTTTACATTGGCCGTTCTTAACCTTGCCCCTCCCTACCTCTCCAACCTCCTTCACACTGCCACGCCATCCCATACCCTCAGATCATCTTCCTCCCTCCATCTCACTATACCCGTGCCCGCCTCAGCTCCACGGGGAGCAGAGCTTTCAGCCGCTCTGCCCCCCAGCTCTGGAACTCATTGCTGCAGGACCTCCGAAATTCTGAGACCCTGTCCACCTTCAAATCCGGACTCCAAACTCACCTCTTCAGACTTGCCTATTCTTGACCATATGCCTCACACACTGCCCCTTTTAACTCTAATGTGTTTTATTTGCTATTTATTACCTTCTTGTTTTCCTCTTCGTTTATTGTTTTGTCCTACTACAGCGACCTTGGGTGTTCTGAAAGACGCTTCGAAATACAATGTATTACAGTGGAACCTCGGTTTTCGAACGCCTCTCGGTTCGAACAAATCGGAGTCCGACCAAAAATTTTGAGAAATTCTTGCTGTTCGGTCAAAAAATCGGAGTTCGAACGCGGTAATGCGTGAGTGCGTACGCCAGGGTGCGATGTTGAGCGGCGTACTGGTGTAGATCGCTCTTTTCGTGAACAACTGTTATGCGTGCGGACGCGCTTTGTTTTGCTTTCGCTTTTAATATAGGTGTACGGAGTGTTTTAGCCCTTTTTTAATTATACACGTTCATGCGATTACGATAACGTGAACGTACGATTAGCCCGGGTTAGCATTATGTTTACGTTGAACATTCAGGTAAACATTCAGGGTGTTGGAACGGAGCCCAACATTGAAGGTGTTGGAACGCAGCCCCCATTCCAATGAACCGCTCACCACTTGTTGTGGAGACCCGGGTGCTAAACGACTTGTAAACGACCTAAATTTTTTTATTTTTACACGTTCATGTTAGCGTAATCTTTCGTACGGAAGATTACGATAACCTTAACGTACGATTAGACCGGGTTAGCTTTATGTTTACGTTAATTATTCAAGGAAGGTTAACATTCGGGGTGTTGTAACGGAGCCCAACATTCAGGGTGTTTAAACGGAGCCCCCTTTTCATGTTAGCGTAATTTTTCGTATGGAAGATTACGCTAACGCGAACGTACGATTAGCCTGGGTTAGCTTTATTTACGTTAAACATTCAAGGTAAACATTCAGGGTGTTGGAACGGATTAAAACGATTTGCATTATTTTTAATGGGAAAAATGATTTCGGTGATCGAACAAATCGGTTTTCGAACAGGGTTCTGGAACGAATTATCGTCGAGAACCGAGGTTCCACTGTATTATTATATGTATTTGTTTTTACTTCCAAGAGGTGCTAAATGATACATCAACCACAAAACGGCTTGTTTTCCTCTAAAGCCCCCTCAAAATTGTGTTTTCTGTTTATTAGAATGGCCCAAAAATGGGATGTATTGTAGGAGTAAAAATGGGTCACCTTGTTTTAAATTGCCAAACTGGTCGTTACTGATTAAAAGGCTAAAACACTCGGCTAGTATTGCATTAAACAATGCCCCCAACACTCATTTCATTAACAACATCCCAAAAAATCATTTTGTTTTTGCAAACCAACCAAGAATGTTGGACCCAAACGTATCCAAGTAGTGCACGTAAGTCAAGGAAGGCACATGAGCCAAAACTGTCCCGCAAGACATTTTCTACAGCCCATGAGGTGAATCTTTTGTATTATACACCAATAATTGCTGCATATTTTTTACAGTATGTTACTTCTTGGAGAAAGTTTTGTTTTGGGTTATTGAAATGAAATGATCTGCATTTATGTAGCGCTTTTCAAGTCAATGAAGACTTCCCAAAGCGCTTTACAATGTGCTCCACATTTCCCAATAGCGGCCTTGCAGCCATGGAAGGCGCTCACCTGCTTATTGGGGGTATTAGGGGTTCAGTGTCTTACCCAAGGACACTTCGACATGTAACACGGACGAGCCGGGATTCGAACAGGAACCCCTTGATCCCAAGACGAGCGCTCTACCTCCTGAGCTACTGCTTCATTTCATTTTTGGGTCATTAAATTTTTGCACTTATATTAGGATTAAATGCAATTATATTTAAAAAAAATAAGTTGAGTAAATGAGATAGGCAATTCATGTTTTTTTAATTTTCTTTTAGATAAAATGATCACCCATTAGCTGTCATGATTACCGATGTGAATCGCCTATGCATTATCATTTTGCGCCAATCGCTGCGGGCTCTGATTGGCTCCCTGTCCCTATTTAAACCCAGTCCTGTCAATCCCCTGTTGTCAGTTCGTCTGCGAACCTCAGTGTATACTAGGCAAGCCTTTTTCAACCCGTTTTTGCTCCCGTCTGTCTCCGGCTACGACCCGTTTTGATCCTGACCATGGCCGTTAGCTTGATCAAGCTTGGCTGCTGACTTGGCAAGGTTCTCTGGCTGCCCCTTGAGCTGAGAATTCAGGTCAGGTTTGGGTCCAGATCTTCTTGTTAGGATATGCTCTGTTGCTTTCTGGCTGGCCGAATTCAGACATCCCTTGTGAGGTGCGACTATACCAGCTCTGGTTTCCGGTCTCCTGGGAGGGGCAAACCCCCCTATGGTAGAGTTGTCAAGGCAACCTTTGATGCACAAATGCAAGCTAACGCCCCGCTCCCCAACCTTACATTCCACCAGTATCAGTCAGATAACATATCTATGTGATTGACTTAAAACACAGTATTCACTTCACGTGTCTTGACATTGTTTGGTCATTTTCTGATATTGCGAAATGGAGCCCATCCCAGCCATCTCCAGGCAGTGGGCAGGGCACACCCTGAACTGGTTGCCAGCCAATCGCAGGGCACAAGGGGACAGACAGTGCACAGTCTAAAAACCACAGCCGGCAAAATGAACAGATAATAATACCGGTACTTAAGGTTTGATGCAGACCTGCAGAGTCCGGGTCCCGTTGAAAGTAATCCAAGGAAAAAAAAAGTATATTTCCAATCCACCTGAAATGCATGTCTTTGGAATGTGGGAGGAAACCGGAGTGCCCAGAGGAAACCCACGCAAGCACGGGAGAACATACAAACTCCGCACAGTAAGGCCGGTAGCTGAATTTGAACCCACGCAGGAGGTTCCCACGACCTCAGAACTGTGCCCGCACACGCGCTAACCACTGCGCCGCCGTGCTGCCCCCGAGTGAATAATTTTTGTATGTTTTCTGGCACTATGTTTTTGTTGACCTTAAATAACAGTTGTGAAGTGAAAATTTTTATTAAATCATCTGCATGAATAAAATATTGGTATGATCCCGATATCCTACCCTGTGTATGGTTTTCAATTGATTCTCAAACCAACAACACAAAAAACTGCTTATCAAAGAACTCTGGCTCTAATTCCGCCATCCTTCCCACACTAACCTTGTGAGTGAGTGGGACTGGTGGGCTGGTTCAGGTTTGTTTTTCCCCGCTGAGAAGCAGAACAACGGCCCATTTATGGGTTGTTTTTTTCCCCAAACACGCGTGTGCATGCCCAAACACAATAACTGCAGGCAGAAACGCAGACAAAAAGTGTCTATTTGAGTAAAGCACACACACACACATGCACGCTTGCACGTTCTTGCCTGTCAGATCATATTAACATCAGGTCAGTATGCTTTTTTTTCCCAGCGTGTTGCTATGGCAGCAGAGAGAGAAAAAAAATGTCTGTCAGCGATGACTGGATGGCTGGCTGTCATCGCCGAGCTAAACGCAGGCTTCATTGTCGCATAATGTGAGCGTAATTGGAAACCCGACATAAACAGTAACATATTAAGACCTGTTTATTAGATTTCTAATGAAATGAACACCCCTCATTATCACAAGGGGATACAAAACAGATCCAGGCACAGAATATGGAAATCTGCAACCTGGCATCAAAGGTATCATCATAAAACAGTATTTATTTAACTGGTCTTTAAATTCCTAGACATGGTAAATAGACTGTATTATCACGAGGAGACCGGACCAGAACGGAGGCAGGAGGCAGGAAGGGAGAACTCATTTCCGTTAACGATTAGTACTTTTATTTAGCAAAATAAAAGTCGTCCAACTCTCAGGGACAAACAAAACAAAAACAGGCTTACAGGCAAACAGGAACTAAGACCAGGGAATACTCACAAAACAGGTTTTAACTCAAAACGTGCAAACACAGGTTTCTTCCGACTCAAACAAAACAGGACAGAGCAAAACAGAACAGAAAATGTAATGAACCAGCACCCGCAATACCCACAACCCACCCTTAAGTAGCACACACGCAAATTAGCTGATTTACTACAGCCGGTACCCAGGGGGCGGGGCCAGCCGGTCGCCACGGCGACCATGCAGGACACGTCATGTATTTCTATAGTGCTTTTAACCAGTCGCTGAAGACCTCCCTTTACAATGTACTTCACACTTACCCGTTCACTTACACACTCACAAAGCGATACCGGGGTCAGCAATGCTAGGAGCCTACCTGCTTACCGTGGGCGTGAGGGGTTCAGTGTCTTGCCCAGAGTCACTCTGTCATGATTACCGATGTCATGCACCTGTGCCCGTTCCTTTGGCGCCTACTGCCTCGGACTCTGATTGGCTCCCTGTCCCAAATTAAATCCATTCCTTTCTGTCACCTGTTGTCAGTCCATCTGCGAACCTCAGTGTAGTATAGGCAAGCTTTCTCGACCCTGACCCCCATCTGTCTGTTTCCCGGCTTCGACCCATTTTTTGATCTTGACCACGTCTACTCTCCTCTCCTGGCTTTCGACTTGTTTCCGATCCTGACCAGGTTTTTTGCTCTCCTGTCCCGGCGACTGACCCGTTTTTTCCGTTCCCAACACCACCATCACTCGCCACGGAAGTCCCAGTTCCGCGTTCAGAGCGACCTGCTTCCCGCGTCCAGCGATCACAGGATTGTGGGTGCAACCCTTTCCTTTCTTTCAATAAAACTGAGAGAAAAGTAACGCAATTGGGTCCTGTCTCCGTTCTGGTCCTGACACAATTAGACACTAAACTCTGAAGATCCGGGAATCAAACCTGCAACCTCTTGGTTACAAAATCGAGCTTGATACCTACTGAGCTCCTGCCAAATGTAGTCCTTCCTTACCTGGTCAAAACCAGCACATTGAGAAACATATATTTATCACATGATTCACAGGGACAACGTGTAATATTTCAGCCCTAGATGTCGCTGCATTGTGAAACTGAAAACGAGTGCCGAAAAGCATTGGGAAACTACAATAAACAATCCACAAACACACTGCAGAGATTCATGGTGACCAAAAAGCATTGTTTTTCTTCTCTTTTTTGCATAGCCTTTCACAAGGTTTTTGGTCTTTAGCGGTACCCGTAGCAGCAGGTTGGCGGACACTTAAAACTTGTGAGAAACGTAACACAATTGGGTCCTGTTTCCGTTCTGGTCCTGACACCATCTTACTTCTACACGTACCCCCCAAAAATCAAAAACCTTGTGAAAGGCTGGGCAAAATAAAGAAACAAAAAATGGGTAAACTGGTTCATATACATTTTTTTCAAAAGGGCTTTCTTTTTTTGCCTTAAGTAAAGAGCAACTTGCCTACATCAAAATAAAAATCATAACAGTCGTCCAAATATGGCTACCCAAAAAAAAATTATACAGTGGAACCTCGGTTCTCGACCATAATCCGTTCCAGAACCCTGTTCGGAAACCGATTTGTTCGATCACCGAAATCATTTTTCCCATTAAAAATAATGTAAATCGTTTTAATCCGTTCCAACACCCTGAATGTTTACCTTGAATGTTCAACGTAAACATAATGCTAACCCAGGCTAATCGTACGTTCGCGTTATCGTAATCTTCCGTACGAAATATTACGATTACATGAACTTGTAAAAATAAAAAAATCAGGTCGTTTACAAGTCATTTAGCACCCGCGTCTCCACAACAAGTGGTGAGCGGTTCATTGGAAAGGGGGCTGCGTTCCAACACCCTGAATGTTTACCTCGAATCATAAAGCTAACCCAGGCTAATCGTACGTTCGCGTTATTGTAATCTTCCGTACGAAATATTACGCTAACATGAACGTGTAAAAATAAAAAAAAAGGATAAAGAAAATAATTATGAATAGGATTTCTTACCTTTGTGGTGGTCAGCAGAAGGCGTAGGTCAGGGGTGTCAAACTCATTTGAACTCGGGGGCCACACGATAGAACAAACATTCTGTCGGGGGCCGGACTAGTAGAATAAAAAGAAAGAAAAAGAGAGATAAAGAAATAAGAGAAAGAGGGATGGAAAACAAGAGAGAGGGCGGGACAAAGAAAGAGAGAGAGTGAGAGAGAGAGAGAGAGAGAGAGAGAGAGAGAGAAACAAAAGATAAAAAGTCGCGAGAGAGGGGGAAAAGAAAGGGAGAGGAAGAAATAAATCCAAAGAGAAATAGAAAGACAGAAGGAGAGAAAAGAGAAAAGAAAGCGCGAAGGGTATGAAGAGAGAAAGAGAGAAGAGAGAAAAGGAATAAAAGGAGGTTAGAGCAAGAGGTTAAAAGACACAGAGAGAGAAAGTGACAAAGAGCAACAAAGGAAGAGAAAAAGAGAGACACAGAGAGTGAAAGAGACAGAGTGGGAGAAAAGGGGTGGAAAAGAGAGAGAGAGAGAGAGAGAGAGAGAGAGAAAGGGAAAAAGAGAGGAAGAGAGAGAGAGAAAGAGAGAAGTAAATACAAGTACAGTGTTCGAGGCACCTGGCTTTGGCAACATTAAGTTGACATATTTCAACCTGCAGCTTGTTTTTCTCTTGCGCTTCTCTGTGTGTTATCTCTTGGGCCGGATTCAATCCCTTCGCGGGCCTGATTTGGCCCGCGGGCCGCCTGTTTGACACCTGTGGCGTAGGTGGACAGTGGGGTATTCCCTAGCAAGATCAGACACTCGCACACCTCCTTCATATTTTGCTATTATTTCTTGCAATAGTTGTACGCACTACTTTTCTTTTTTTCACCTGCAGAAACTTTGCTTTCTTCAGAGGCATAATTAGGGGGTAAAACACTTGGTACACCTATATTAAAAGCGAAAGCAAAACGAAGCACGTCCGCACGCGATAACGAAAAGAGCGATCTACACCCGTACACCGCTCAGCATCGCACCCTAGCGTACGCACTCACACATTACCGGCGTTCGAACTCCGTTTTTTTGACCGAACAGCAAGAATTTCTCAAAATTTTTGGTCGGACTCCGATTTGTTCGAACTGAGAGGCGTTCGAAAACCGAGGTTCCACTGTAGTCATGTATTGCAAGGGTGCACAAAATAATCCATCCTATTTGGCAATGGAATAAAATACCTTTATAACCCGGACTCACACACATGCACCCTGTATCCAAAATGCCCTGAGGAACCCCACTGGCTATTTACATCAACGTTGTTTGGGCTAAAAAAACAAAACTGACTACGCGGGTCAAAACCTGCCAGTGATATTGGCTCTATTTTCCAAGCTATGTTAAAAATATTGGTGCCAACCTCAGGAGCATTTGTTTAACCCATTCTCCCTGAATCTGATTCCTTCTCCAAAACAAACCTTGGAAAAACCCGGGAGAAAATAAACCTTGATCAGCGTAACGCTGTAATGATTTTACGGCATAAAGCAGCCTGTACGAAGATTTCGAAGCTGTGCAACTCTTTTCAATTCTATAATTGTCAGGACCAGAACGGAGACAGGACCCACTTGCGTTGCGTTTTATTGGAAGAAAGAGAAAGGGTTGCGCCCACAATCTGGGGATGGCTGGACGCGGGAAGCCGGTCGCTCTGAACGCGGAAGTGGATCATCCGTGGCGAGCGATGTCGGGAAGGGAAAAGCGGGTCAGTAGCCGGTACAGGAGAGCAAAAATGTGGTCGGGTCGGAGGCGAGTCGTAATCCGGGAAAGGAGAGTAGACGTGGTCAGGATCAAAAAACCGGTCGAAAGCCGGGACGGGAAAGTAGACGTGGTCAGGATCAACAACGGGCCGAACAGGGGAACAGACAGGAGCAAAAAACAGGTGGGAGTCAGGGTCGAAAACGGCTTGCCTAATGGTAACTGAGGTTCGCAGACGGACTGACAAAAGGGGACAGGAGTGGGTTTAAATAGGGACAGGGAGCCAATCAGAGACCGAGGCAGTTGGCGCCAAAGGAACCGGCACAGGTAAATCCCATCAGTAATCATGACAATAATAGAATTTCTCCACCAATTCTATTGACATTTTTATTGTTTCGAGAAATGTTTTTTCTATGCTTATTTAATGTTTTGATTTTACTTGATAAACCTACACAGCAAAAACTAATAAAGATTTAGTTGCCTGCCTATTAGTGACTAAGGGGAGGCAGGTGTGACAGTGCCTCACCTGTCATCATAAAAATTCTAAAATTAAAAATATATTCGAATAGAGGGTGTCCCAATAAATGTATACAGTGCACAATATGGCTTTCAGGTTTGGTTTTAGAGCAAAAATGGCAAACAGTGGAAAAAAAACGTTTTAGGGCATCTGTGTCTAGAACTGTTTGCACCAAGGCTGCATTTTCACATTATTAGCATGTTTTCATTTCCTTTTTCTGTATGAACGTAAGCCTAAAATAATCCAGCCCGACTCAACCCGAGTCTGATCGATTAATTTGACGTTTGACCTCTGTAATAACAAACAAAGGCTTCTGTACCAAATATTAACATTCATTTTCTCAAGTGTTCAAATACTTATTTGCAGCTGTATCACACAAATAAATCGTTAAAAAAAATCATGCATTGTGATTTCTGGATTTTTTCTTTTTAGTTTATCTCTCTCACAGTGGACCTATGATGAAAATTTCAGACCCCTCCATGATTTCTAATTGGGAGAAATAGCAAAATGGCATGGATTTCATATACGGCGCTGCCACAAGCGGCTGTCTTTTCCAGCAGCTGCCCTATTGTTTATTGTCTGCTCCTATCTTCGGTGTTTTTTCTTCCCGTTTTGACAACTACACTATGGATTACTTCTATCCTATGGACATGGGTTTTAACGCACAAGAAATGCGTGTATTCAAGGAATTTCAACTCCTTGCCCTGAAAAATTCTCGTGCCGGCGTGATGAAGGGGCCTATCGTGGAGGAAAAGCCGGAGCTAGCGAAGCGGCTAGCGGCGTTATAAGTCTTCGGTACCATCCGTAATCATGGTAAATGCGAACTCATGACCAAATAAGATCATCGAGTGCTGGTGGAAAACATCGAAGCGCACGGGGAGCGCAGTTGCTGTGTTTTGTGGAAACGTGGCTCACGTTTAGCATTCCGGACGCTAACGTGTAGCCACCCGGAGCTACCCGGAGCAATCCGGCTTCAACGCCGCTAAACAGAGACACGAAAGCCGGGGGGAATCGGAGAGGAGGCGGACTCGCTAACACGAGGTGGTGTATCCCTGGATTTTCACAAAGAAAAGATTTCCATCTGCCGCAGGGATGTCGAATTTTTGGACTGGTGTGACGTCATCCACTCCGCTACAAGCACCCCTAGGGCATCATGTTCATCTGTTATTAAACAACGGGGTAGACTGCTGGAAGTGTGAATTTCCCTACGGGGATGAATAAAGTATCTATCTATCTATCTATCTATACTTATTATTGCAGCAGAACGGTACCAGGTCGTGGGTCATGTGCTACTAGGCCACACTAAAAGAATAATAAGTTCCAGTATTTATTGGATGAAAATGGTGAGAGTAGGAAAAGGATGGTTTCAAATACAGTCAAAATGCTAACCCAAACCCCCAAAACTATTTAAAAAAAACATGTGTTCAAGTGCAAAGAGTCAGGCGCAAAACCAGCAGCTTGATAAAAGGTGCAATGATGATGTCAGCCAGAAGATGGCGTCAGCAATGAGATATTGTGTCAATTATAACCTTTATCTTGTTTGTTCCTTTATATTGTGTAAATTATAACCTTAACTTCTTTGTTCCTTTATCTTCTTTGTTTTCTTTTATCCTCACTGTTGAATGTGAACCTGGAGTGCCACGTCCACTTTCGTTGTCACAATATGTTCAACCCATTTTGTAACAATGACAATAAAGGTATATTCTATTCTTTAAGTCGGGCAAAATAGTGTTGAGTATTTCTCATTACAAATGATAAAATGTTCAAAATATTAGTGTTTTGGGGCTGAAATTAATAAAGCCATTTTCCTCCAAGTCATTATTATTTGAGTGACAAACTTTCTTAGAGATTAATTTGACGTTTGACCTCTTTAATAGCAAACAAAGGCATCTGTACCAAATAGGCGTTCAATTAATGATTTGCAGCTGTATCACACAAATAAATCGTTAAAAATTTATTTTTAGTTTATCTCTCTCACTTTGGACATGCACCTACGATGAAAATTTCAGACCCCTCTATGATTTCGAATTGGGAGAAATAGCAAAATGGCAGATTGTTCAAATACTTATTTTCTCCACTGTATGTGTAAATCTATATTTATATCTACTGTATATATAAATATATATATTCGTATTTATTCGTAAATCTGACTGTGCCTCACCGACCTCATCACAGGCAGTGTTCCCTCTAAGCTGCGCGCGTGCGCAATCGCGCACTGCTCGCACAGTCTCGGCGCACAAGAAAATCTAGCCAGCGCACAAAAATCAGGGCTCAAAAATACTAATTAAGAAGCGACTTAAGTCAAAGTTACAGTGCATGAAGGTAAAAATACACGGGTTCCCCCGACGTTGTGTCCTAAATGCGGTATTTTGAAGTCGAGTCGAAGGAGAACGAAGTTGAGTAAAGTTAGTAGAGTTTGTCGAGAACAGGCTCCTTCGGCTCGGCTCACTAAAAGGAACCGGCTCTTTTGGGCCCTAAACGGCTCTTCGGGTTGTTTTTGCTTCTTTAATCCCAACATGACCAAATATTACATAAAATTATGCACAAAATGACTTAAAAGAAGGGGGGAATAGAACAAAAAAGAAAAAAATACCAAAATGAAAAAGAAGTGAAAAGCTGAGAAAAAAAGAAACAAAAGGAAGAGAAAAATAGAAGGAAAAATTTAGAAAAAAGCCAGAAAAAAAAGAAAAGAAAGAAATGTAGGAAAAAAGTAAATAGAGAACAAAAAGAAAAAAAGTAACAGCTCGGAAAAAATAAACACAATGAGACTTTTTTTGAAGGAATTTAAAAAAGAGTAGAAAAAAAACACAGAAAAAAGAAGAAAAAGTTTGTGTCGCTTTCAAATAATTTCCAATAATATCAAATGAATCCAGACATGGGACCAAGTCACACATGTGCAAGTCTCAAGTAAGTCTCAAGTCTTCACCTTCAAGTCCCAAGTAAGTCCCAAGTATTTTTTTCTTGGGCAAGTCAAGTCACAAGTCAAGTCCCGAGTCTTAGATTGCCAAGTCCAAGTCAAGTCACAAGTCATAAAAACAGCGACTCGAGTCGACTCGAGTCCAAGTCACTAAGTCTCAAGTCCCCATGTCTGAATGAATCTTGTTGCCAACATTATACTTCCACTAAAAAATGTGATTAAGTACAGTTCTGTATCTTGCAACCGACTAAATAACCCCCCAAAAATGTTAAAATTATGCGACAAAATATATCATTAAAAAAAATGGATATCTTGTGAAAGAATTGTAAGAACAAACGACGTTTGTAGGCCGTACAACCTTTGCAATAGTATGTGAGTCGATTCATTTAAAAGAGAAAAATAAGTTCGCATTGCCGGAAACTCAGCAAAATGTAACTTGATGTCAAGTTTTGGACATGTTTGATAATGAATTATCTTGCCACACTTGGGATTACTGTTGCTCACTGTTGTTTCAAGCGTTGCTCACCGACTTTGTGTGAACGCTCATACCCCTGGAAAATTACAGGGAACATTGATCACAGATCACTGCTATTCAGATGTTCTTGACTACTAACCCATAAGCAATTGCCAGGTTTGAAATGAGGCAAGATCCCACATTTTTTGGCATGTGGGTCAATTTTTTATACACCCCCCCAATATCCGACATAAATTTCCAGCGGCGCTAGCGGAGTGGCCAGACATGGGGACTTGAGACTTAGTGACTTGGACTCGAGTCGACTCGAGTCGCTGTTTTTATGACTTGTGACTTGACTTGGACTTGGCAATCTAAGACTCGGGACTTGACTTGTGACTTGACTTGCCCAAGAAAAAAATACTTGGGACTTACTTGGGACTTGAAGGTGAAGACTTGAGACTTACTTGAGACTTGCACATGTGTGACTTGGTCCCATGTCTGGGAGTGGCTGCTAAAAGCAACGAGTGCCCTGTAGATGACCTCGTTTCGCTGTCACTCTCATGTTGAAACTGACCCATATTTTCCGGGACTCTTCACCACATGGGACACTTTGAGTCCCGAAAACATTTTCAAATAACAAACACAGAAATAGCATCGACGTTTTAGCGTGAAAACCACACAGGCATTAAAGAACAGACAACGAAAGATTAAGAACAATTCATTGTTGAAGTTCATACAGTGTTGCCCTAATACTTATTATGGATTCACTTACATTTTTACATCTTTTAACAAGATACTTTTAACAAGAGATCGTATATTGGATTTTTAACGTTTACAATGAATTCAACACATTTTTCTTTAGTCTGAATTTTAACCGACATCATCCTTTTTTAATGTATATGAGAAAATAGAGATAAAAACAATAATGAGTATAAAAAAGGGTACAATTTACCTGCAAATGGATGAGTCACAACATTAACTTTTCTGCTGGCTTTGATCTCTTTGATCTCATTGCAGTTCTCTCTGGTAAGACTGCCAACAAAGCATATCAAAGAGCTTTCTTTTCACTTTACATAAAATACATTTTAGAATATCACAATACGTTTTTACATCTTTACATTTTAACAAGATACTTTTAACAAGCGATTGTATAGTGGATTTTTAACGTTTACAATGAATTCAACATTTTTCTTTAGTCTGAATTTTAACCGACATCATCCTTTTTTAATGTATATGAGAAAATAGAGATAAAAACAATAATGAGTATAAAAAAGGGTACAATTTACCTGCAAATGGATGAGTCACAACATTAACTTTTCTGCTGGCTTTGATCTCTTTGATCTCATTGCAGTTCTCTCTGGTAAGACTGCCAACAAAGCATATCAAAGAGCTTTCTTTTCACTTTACATAAAATACATTTTAGAATATCACAATATGTTTTTACATCTTTACATTTTAACAAGATACTTTTAACAAGCGATTGTATAGTGGATTTTTAACGTTTACAATGAATTCAACATATTTTTCTTTAGTCTATATTTTAACCGACATCATCCTTTTTGAATGTATATGAGAAAATAGAAATAAAAACAATAATGAGTATAAAAACGGGTACAATTTACCTGCAAATGGATGAGTCACAACATTAGCTCTTCTGCTGGCTGTGATCTCTTTGATCTCTACAAGGGGAATTAATATTTAGTAAAACAGAAACAAAACGAAAATAAGCCTAAACAGCTTGACAATATCAATCACATTACTGTGCATGTTGAGAGATTTGTCAGTTGGGGTTATAATGTTTAAAATTAACTTCTTTTGTGGAGCACCAAAAGATGTGAATTTCCCTTCGGGGATGAATAAAGTATCTAGACATCTATCTATCTATCTAGACATTTATCGATCTAGACATCTATCTATCTATCTAGACATTTATCTATCTAGACATCTATCTATCTATCTAGACATCTATCCATCTATCTATCTATCTATCTATCTATCTATCTATCTATCTATCTATCTATCTATCTATCTATCTATCTATCTATCTATCTATCTATCTATCTATCTATCTATCTATCTATCTATCTATCTATCTATCTATCTGTCTGTCTATCTATCTATCTATCTATCTATCTATCTATCTATCTATCTATCTATCTATCTATCTATCTATCTATCTATCTATCTATCTATCTATCTATCTATCTATCTATCTATCTATCTATCTATCTATCTATCTATCTATCTATCTATCGATCTATCTATTTATCGATCTATCTATCTATCTATCTACTTTGTTGTTTATTTGTATTTGTTTCTGTTAGGTTGAGCCACTTTAGGCTAAAATAAATATATAAATAAAGCTATAACTGGAAAACAGTCCGAAAGCTTGACGCTGCGTCAAATTTATCCTCATATTCACCCACGTTTACTGTGTACAGTATGTCTATCCATCTATATACCCTGGTTATATGCAATGTTCCCTGTAATTTTCCAGGGGTCTGAGCGTTCACGCAAAGTCGGTGAGCAACGCTTGAAAGCACAGTGAGCAACCATAATCCCAAGTGTGGCAAGATAATTCATTATCAAACATGTCCAAAACTTGACATCAAGTTACATTTTGATGAGTTTCCGGCAATGCAAAATGATTTTTCTCTTTTGAATGAATTGACTCATGTACGATTGCAAAGGTTGTACGGCCTACAAACGTCGTTTGTTCTTACAATTCTTTCACAAGATATCCATTTCTTTTTATTTCCTGTCGCATTATATTAACATTTTTGGGGGCTTATTTAGTCGGTTGTAAGATACAGAACTGTACTTAATCACATTTTTGAGTGGAAGTACAATGTTGGCAACAAGATTCACTTGATATCATTGGAAATTATTTGAATGCGACACAAACTTTTTCTTCTTTTTGCTGTGTTTTTTTTCTACTCTTTTTTAAATTCCTTTAAAAAAAGTCTCACTGTGTTTATTTTTTCCGAGCTGTTCCTTTTTTTCTTTTTGTTCTCTGTTTACTTTTTTCCTACATTTCTTTCTTTTCTTTTTTTCTGGCTTTTTTTCTAAATTTTTCCTTCTTTTTTTCTCTTCCTTTTGTTTCTTTTTTTTCTCAGCTTTTCACTACTTTTTCATTTTGGTATTTTTTTCTTTTTTGTTCTATTCCCCCCTTCTTTTAAGTCATTTTGTGCATAGTTTTACATAATATTTGGTCATGTTGGGATTAAAGAAGCAAAAACAACCCGAAGAGCCGTTTAGGACCCGAAAGAGCCGGTTCCTTTTAGTGAGCCGAGCCGAAGAAGCCGGTTCTCGACCAACTCTACTAACTTTACTCAACTTCGTTCTACTCTGACTCGACTTCAAAATACCGCATTTAGGACACAACGTCAGGGGAACCCGTGTATTTTTACCTTCCTGCACTGTAACTTGGACTTAAGTCGCTTCTTAATTAGTCATTTTGAGCCCTCATTTTTGTGCGCCGGCTAGATTTTCTTGTGCGCAGAGAATGTGCGAGCAGTGCGCAATTCTGCACGCGTGCAGCTTAGAGGGAGCACTGGTCATATCCCTCGAGAGGAGCGACTGACAGCAAGACAAACACACACACAAAAATAGAACAGAAAAAAGGAAAACAAAATACCTCAAAATGTGACCATGGCCAACCCAAACACCCAAACAATTAAGGATCTCCGCACCCAAGTTGGTCATGCTTTCGTCCCTCCAGATCAGGGATCAGCAACCTTTTTGGTGTAGAGTGCCACTTTCAAATTTCCTTGTAAATCAGTGTGCCAGTGTCTTTTTTCAGTGTGATTTATATCCAACAGATCTGTCATTTTACACCAGTCCAAATATACAACATGGATATACATTGAAATTGTATAACTGACCAATTTATCTTATTCATGTTCATCAATCAACTAAAAAATGCATGTGAAAAACAAGTGGAAATTAACCAAAATCAACCATTCTTCATCAACAATGAACTACAGCGGAACCTCGGTTTTCGAACGCCTCTCAGTTCGAACAAATCGGAGTCCGACCAAAAATTTCGAGAAATTCTTGCTTCGCTGTTCGGTCAAAAATTCGGGGTTCGAACGCCGGTAATGCCTGAGTGCATACGCTAGAGTGCGATGCTGAGCGGCGTACGGGTGTAGATCGGGTGGATCGCCCCCACCTCTCGTGACCAACTGTTATCACGTGCGCACTTCCCTCTTTTTTGCTTTCGTTTTTAATATCGGTGAACGGAGTGTTTTAGCCCCCAACTATGCCTCAGAAGAAGGTCGGTGCAAGCAGGACAGGTGAAATAGGAAAAGTTGTTCGTACAACTATTGCCTTTAAGAAAGACATAATAGCTAAATATGAAAGAGTTTCTGATCTTGCGAGGGAATACAACATGCGCCTTCTGCTGACCACCACAAAGGTAAGAAATCCTATTCATAATTCTTTTCTTTATCTTTTTTTTTTTTTACACGTTTGTGTTAGCGTAATCTTTCGTACGGAAGATTACGATAACGCAAACGTACGATTAGCCTGGGTTAGCTTTATGATTCGAGGGTGTTGGAACTGAGCCCAAAATTCAGGGTGTTTGAACGGAGCCCCCTTTCCAATGAAGCGCTAGCCACTTGTGGTTCTAAATGACTTGTAAATGACCTGATTTTTTTATTTTTACACGTTCATGTTAGCGTAATCTTTCGTACGGAAGATTACGCTAACGCAAACGTACGATTAGCCTGGGTTAGCTTTATGTTTACGTTAAACATTCAAGGTAAACATTCAGGGTGTTGGAACGGATTAAAACGATTTACATTATTTTCAATGGGAAAATCGATTTCGGTGATTGAACAAATCGGTTCTCGAACAGGGTTCTGGAACGGATTATGGTCGAGAACCGAGGTTCCACTGTACAATCAAAGAACAAGTGCTATGGACAGCTACCATACCATTCATCAAGGATATATTCTTGCAGAAAATATCAAAACTTGAAATAACAGCAGCACGCTTCTTTAAAATATTCGCCATCAGTAAATGGTTTTCTGTGCTTTGCTATGCACTGAGTGATGTGATTGTGTTGAAGGTGATGAACTGTGCCGCTTTTATGCCCAACATAACGTCTTGCATTGTTGCCAAAAAGTTCGATTTTGGTCTGATCTGACCGGAGTACCTTCTTCCACATGTTTGGTGTGTCTCCCAGGTGGTTTGTGGCAAACTTTAAACGACACTTTTTATGGATATCTTTAAGAAGTGGCTTCCTTCTTGCCACTCTTCCATGAAGACCAGATTTGTGCCGTATACGACTGATTGTTGTCCCATGGACAGATTCTCCCAACTCAGCTGTAGACCTCTGCAGTTCATCCAGAGTGATCATGGGCCTCTTGGCTGCATCCCTGTTTAGTTTTCTCCTTGTATGAGCTGAAAGTTTAGGGGGACGGCCCGATCTTGGTAGATTTGCAGTGGTCTGATACTCCTTCCATTTCAATATTATTGCTTGCACAGTGCTCCTTGGGATGTTTACAAATCTATTTGTAACCAAATCCAGCTTTAAACTTCTCCACGACAGTCTCTCGGACCTGCCTGGTGTGTTCCTCGTTCTTCATGATGCTCTCTGCGCTGTAAACAGACCTCTGAGACGATCACAGTGCAGGTGCATTTATACAGAGACTTGATTACACACAGGTGGATTCCATTTATCATTGTTAGTCATTTACATCAACATTGAATCGTTCAGAGATGCTCAATTTTGCACACCCACTTTTTTGTTTTTTATTTGTTAAAAAAGTTAAAAATATCCAACAAAGTGTGTTCCACTTCATGATTGTGTCCCACTTATTGTTGATGCTTCACAAGAAATTTATATCTTGATATTCAAAGTCTGAAATGTGGCAAAAGGTCTAAAAGTTCAAGGGGGACAAATAGTTTCGCAAGCCACTGTAAGGCAGTCTGTTTAGTCCATCAGTAATACATAGATGTTAACTCAATTACCGTTTTCTCTACCATGAACTGGAGTACCATGAGTTGCTCCATGTTATGTCATCGGCAGGGTTGGGTAGGGTTACTTTAACTTGATTACTTTCAATGACTTTTGGATTACTCCACTACCAAATATGCTAATAAAAGACAAAAGAAGCTCAATATGAATAAAATGACTACATTTTGTGCAGGCTTGGGGAGTAACGGAACACACGGAACGGCAAAAATGATGTTGGAAAGCTGTTTGGATTTATTTTCATTTTGTTTCTGTTGCATTTTATGTTGCCGGAGATCAAAGAGATCAAAGCCAGGAGAGAAAGCTTACCATGTGTTGTGAGTCATAATTTTATTCATATTTAGTTTTTTTGGTCTTTTATTAGCATATTTGGTATTGGAGTAATCCAAAAGTAATTGAAAGTAATCAAATAAAAGTAACCCTTCTCAACCCTGGTCATTGGGTAACGAATAAATGTAATCATTTCAGTACAGCGGCCTCTATTCTTTTCAATAATGTTGATGGGGCCGAGCACCACACATCTGCCAGAAAATCCCCTTTTGTCCATCAAGCACACGCTTTAATCATACATGCTTTGAATACAGTTAAACAAATCACATTAATCTCATGTGTGTCGCCATGTTTCATACATGTGTGACGTCCTATTGTTGGGGTTTAGCGCGCTGGCAATCCTTACGGTTAGAGGATATTAAAATAACATGCTTTGCAGCCTCATATAAATCCTTAAAGGGGGATGTATATACGAAAGGATGCATTATCTACAGTGCAGTGGTCTCGTCCGGCTGCTTATCGGGACTGGTGGGCGGGCAGCCGGACACACCGGAGGCGGAACTCCAAATGTGACTTCGTCAAGATTTGTGTCGGAACCACTGACTTTTATGTCTGTGTGGAGCAAAAATAGAACCCCTCAAAACATATTATTTTTTCCATTCTATCTGTAACGGGTGTAATAATAACTTTTGTTTTATTGAAATTCCTGCTGAAATATGTTGTATAGTTTTTGGTAAGTGTCTTGCAATGATGACTCCAACAGTGCCACCTGCTGGTATGGGGTAAGGTTTGGTTTGGCTTTAGACTTTGCGACAGGTGATACAGTTGCAAATAAGTATTTAAACACCTGAGAAAAAGAATGTTTATATTTGCTACAGGTTAGTGACCACTTATTTTTTGGTTTAGTGGTGGACCCAATCGTAGGGAAGCAGAAAGCAAGGCAAGATATTAAATCCAAAAGACAATAGAGCTGTCTGAGACAGTAAACAACAACAACAAAAACTCACAAAGCAGGAGGGAATGGAAAAGGTGATGGTGGTATGGATTGTGGTAAATTAATGTGAAAATGTAAATAACCCAACAACGAGTGCTGTCCAAAATGTCCTTATGAAGGTGTGGGACAATTGGACACACTTCTCCGAATTACAAACCGATTAGGTGCCCTCAGTTGGATGGAGTTGCCCCAGACCCTGTATAACCCTCTCTCTCAAGGGCAGGATACCGGTGCTCAAAGGAAAATCCATTTTTTTTTTACAAAAGCTGCAGCAATGGGATGGCTAAAGGTCCTTGGAGGGGGCACTCCTCACAGACAGGGCAGGGAGCCAAAGCGGCTGGGAACTCTCCTTGCAGCAGAGGTTGGGAGCTGAGGCGGCCAGTAACTCTCCTCGCAGCCAAGGTCTCTCCTCACAGCCGGGGTAGCTGGGTGCTTCCCCCTGGGTTCTTTCAAGGTCAGGTCAATTTGTTGTGGTTTACCGGTGGACCCAAAAGCAGGGAGCAAGGCAATATGCTCAAAATTGATGATATTTAATCAAAATCCTAAACTAAGTAACAAATATCTGGTAAAAAAATATGTACCGTATTTTCCGCACTATAGGGCGCACTGGGTTATAGGGCGCACCCCCCAAAAATAGTTTTTGATCCTATATCTTTCATAGATAAGGCGCACCGGATTATAAGGCGCTACAATGGGAACGTCGACAAAACAGTCAGATGATTCAGTCCAACTGATCACCCCCTTAACATTCCCAAAGCTTGCAAAGAAGCAAATACGTGTCGTAGACACGTGCGGATGCGGTGTCCGAACGATGTCACTTAAATGCGTCATTTCAAATATCATTCGAAAGGTTAAAGTCTTGGGATTCAAGAAATGCCAACCATTCCTTAGTTTCTATTTTCTTTTTCGCTCGCAACTTTACTGTGCATATGACAATAAACACTTGGAATTGAGTTTAATTCACTCAACTCATCACAGAAACATCAAGATCGTTCTAAAACAAGATACCGGGAAAATATAAAGCCGCATAGCTCACCTAAGTTCTCACGTTCAATAATGATACGCAATCATGGTCTTCTTACAACCGTGAGTGTAGTAAATCCAGGAGAGTAAAATATTTACAAATACAGACTAATGAAACTAATGTTTCTTTATGGCGTACTTTAGCAAGCTTGCTAAGCTTGCTACGCCATTGCTAAACTCGGCCAATTGCAGGGTTTTTTTTGGCGCTCTAGCCAATCCGAGGCTCCGAATAACTTCAGCCAATAGTGATCGATTTAACGGATGATTGACACATCTTTTTCGGCCAATTGCAGGGTTTGTTTCGGCCCTCTAGCCTATCCGAGGCTCCAAATAACTTCAGCCAATAGCGATCGATTCAACGGATGATTGACACATCTTTTTCGGCCAATTGCAGGGTTTGTTTCGGCCCTCTAGCCTATCCGAGGCTCCGAATAACTTCAGCCAATAGTGATCGATTTAACGGATGATTGACACATCTTTTTCGGCCAATTGCAGGGTTTGTTTCGGCCCTCTAGCCTATCCGAGGCTCCAAATAACTTCAGCCAATAGCGATCGATTCAACGGATGATTGACACATCTTTTTCGGCCAATTGCAGGGTTTGTTTCGGCCCTCTAGCCTATCCGAGGCTCCGAATAACTTCAGCCAATAGTGATCGATTTAACGGATGATTGACACATCTTTTTCGGCCAATTGCAGGGTTTGTTTCGGCCCTCTAGCCTATCCGAGGCTCCGAATAACTTCAGCCAATAGCGATCGATTCAACGGATGATTGACACATCTTTTTCGGCCAATTGCAGGGTTTGTTTCGGCCCTCTAGCCTATCCGAGGCTCCAAATAACTTCAGCCAATAGCGATCGATTCAACGGATGATTGACACATCTTTTTCGGCCAATTGCAGGGTTTGTTTCGGCCCTCTAGCCTATCCGAGGCTCCGAATAACTTCAGCCAATAGCGATCGATTCAACGGATGATTGACACATCTTTTTCGGCCAATTGCAGGGTTTGTTTCGGCCCTCCAGCCTATCCGAGGCTCCAAATAACTTCAGCCAATAGCGATCGATTCAACGGATGATTGACACATCTTTTTCGGCCAATTGCAGGGTTTGTTTCGGCCCTCTAGCCTATCCGAGGCTCCGAATAACTTTAGCCAATAGCGATCGATTCAACGGATGATTGACACATCTTTTTCGGCCAATTGCAGGGTTTGTTTCGGCCCTCTAGCCTATCCGAGGCTCCGAATAACTTCAGCCAATAGTGATCGATTTAACGGATGATTGACACATCTTTTTCGGCCAATTGCAGGGTTTGTTTCGGCCCTCTAGCCTATCCGAGGCTCGGAATAACTTTAGCCAATAGTGATCGATTCAAATGATGATTGACACATTGGTTAGCCAATGAAACGTCGGTATATAAATCCCAGCATACGCCGCGTACTACTCCACGTTCGGGGGAAAATCGAGTTGGCGGCTGTTGCGTAAGTTGCGAGACCTTGTGATTTAATGTTGAGCCATATATAAGGCGCACTGTATTATAAGGCGCATGGTCAGCTTTTGAAAAAAAAAAAAAGACTTTTAGGTGCGCCTTATAGTGCGGAAAATACGGTATATAAAACTGTCTGAAAAAGAAAACAACTCAAGAATCTTCACAAAGCGGGAAGGAACTAAAAAAAAGTAATGACGGTATGGATGGTGAAAAACGACCTGACAACGGGTGTTGTCCAAAATGTCCTTATGAGGGTCATCCTACCTAGCGATTACAAACTGATTAGGCGCCCTCTGGTGGACTTTCAGTATATTTTTGTTAGCATGACTATTTATAAAATTGCCTGTCTCCGTCCCCACATTCATTTTGTTCGCTTCTCAATGTTTTGCTCGTGCTAATGTAAAAGCATTAAATTGATATGGACTATCAAATTTTTTGGGGAAATCAAATGGTTAAATTATTTTAAATTAGAAATGAAGTAAAGCTACGCTAACTGTGTACGCGCATATCCAAACAGACAACAACAGTTCAGCACTTTCCCAGTTTATTTCTCCGGCTGTTATCTTGCCAAGGAAGGAAGTAACAGAGAGGAAGCGAGAAGCTGTGATCTTAGCCAAAGTCAGCGTTGACTTTATTTATTTATTTATCCTGAGCCATTTAAAGGGATACCCTGAAACATGCAAAAAAAAACAAAAATCAGCCTGTCTCGTTTATGAATTTCCGAGCTCTGCCGTCATCAGTGTAACACCGGCACCCTCACAAGCCAGTCACCATATTGGATTACATGTAATTTTGGTACTTTTTGTGGAGAATGCCTAAATTTGGTGTTGCAGGTGAGTGCAATAATAGTAGAACAAATGGCGAACAGCCAAAATGGTGCCCTCTGACAAAAATAACACGCACAGAGCTAACAGGGGCCAATCCAGTCGGCAATTAACCAAATGGATACGGCAGACAAGAGGGTTAACCAGGAGTGATCGGCAGAAAAATGTTAGTCGGGCTGACTGAAAACATGCAGTAAGCAGCCAGACTACCAGGGAACCAACAACGTAAAACAAATGCGGAAAAAACATGAACCAAGCTAAGAAAAAAACAATGGACTCAGCAGGCTAGCCAACTAGCTGTCTGCAAACAGGGTTAACCTAGACCACACAAAACTGGAAGCCTTCAGTAGCCCCCACGCTAACGTGGATCTATCTGAACAATGGTATACCAACTGCAAGACATGCGGTGAAAAACACAAAGGAAAAGCCACAATTGCCTACCTAAATGGTGAAGAGTGCAAAAAAGGAACACACGCTGCAGGCTTACCTCACGCACGCAACTCGGACACAACAGTCCCTTAGCGACGCGGTGGGCAAAGTTCCAATTCCACCAAGCAGAAATGAGCGTTACGCAATCGCTGTTCACTATAACCGCTGTCTTTTTTGAACACTTGTCATGAACCAGGAACGGAGACAGGACCCAATAGCGCTCATTCTCTCAATTTTTATTAATAAATAGGGAGAGCAGGGCTTGCTTCCACGATCTAATGGCTGAAGGACAAGAGGAGCAGGCGACGCGGAAGTGGAACTTCAGTGTCTAGCGAGGAGGATCGAAGACAGGCGGGAATTACAAGTCGCTGGCCGGGACTGGAGAGCAAAGGCGGTGTCAAGTTCGGAAACAGGCAGGTAACTGGGCAAAACAGATCGGGTAACAGGCAGGCAGAACGGGGCAAAGTCAGATCAGGAAACAGGTTGGCAACAAAGAACAGGAAGAAAAAAGCAGGGCAGGACCAGAGTCTGACTCAAGGGCTTACTGAGCTGGTGGCAACAGTTCCCACAACGATCTGACGGCTTTCTCCTGGAAGCCGGGGGTTTAAAAAGAGTGCATCAGCCAATCACCTGTCCAGGCTGTTGGCGCCAATTGAGCAGCCACAGGTGCTCTAAATCGGAAATCATGACAATATGTTGCTCCAACGACATCCGCCATTGTTCTGGAGGATATGAGGCAAATTGGTGAACTTTGAGACTAAATTTCTTGTGTCCCCTAGTGTGTGGAATATTTTGCAACATATCTGCATGATTGTTGGAGGGAACTCGTTCTGTGCCTCATTGAAAAAAAAAAAACAAGTCTCTTATAATCACTTTAAAGCGATCCGCCCCAAATTGCGACGCTTCTTGTCACTCGGGTGTGTCCTCACGCACTTCAAGTACCGACCGCCAGATTTGACATAATCCCCCCGACAGATGGACGAATCCTTCGGGCAATAGCAACACTGCACAGCGCGGACAAAGTTGGCCTGAAAATTGGTCTTCTATTTTTAGGGGTAATCTCGCTAAAAGACAGAGTTAAAAAAAATACTTCCTTGTGGGATTTTTCACGGATTTATGAATAAGAATAAGCATGCGTGTGGATCACTGCCAAGTGAGGAATTTTGGATCTGTTTTTAACCTGAAGGCAAAGGGCATTCCAGTGTCTCGCCGTGTGTCCTTTTCCGGAGCGAATATTCGGACTGTAAAAAATTGAGGTGGAGAGAAGCAATGCAGTTTAGGACATTTATCACAAAGTTTCTGTCATGGTTGCCATGGTGCCCAATTGGCCCCGCCCGTGTGGCGCCAGCTGCTGGTTGTTGACAGATTGGCTCCCTGTCAGTATTCAAACCCTCTCCTTTCAGTCTCTTTTTGTCGGTCCGTCTGCGAATCCCTATTTTTATACGGTAAGCCCTTTTTCGCCTATCCAATTTTTTTGCTCCCGTGAGTTTCCTGTTACGATCGGTTTTGATTGTTAGACTGTTCTCCCGCCCCGAATAACGATCCGTCTTTTTTATCTCGACCATGTCTACTCTCCTCTCCTGGGTTTCGACCTGTTTCTGATCCCGATCGCGTTTTTGCTCTTCTTTCCTGACTACTGACCCGCTTTTTCCGTTCCCGACACCGCCATCGCTAGCCATGGAAGTCCCACTTCTGCGTCTGAGCAACCTACTCCCCGCGACCAGCGATCTCCGGATCGTGTGTGCGCTCCTTTCCCTCTTTCCCAATAAAACTGTGAGAAACGTTACGTGAGTGGGTCCTGTCTCTGTTCTGGTCATGACAGTTTCAAAATAAAGATAAAATAACAAAATCAATTGATAGAGACATGTTTACCCACCAAAAGGAATGCAAGAATGTTTCTTCCCTTCTCTTATAGTGCAGAATATTTGCACAAAATGGAACAAACAGACCTCTTCCATAATCTGCTACCTTACCGTGGTGCAGGAGTTTGTGTGTCCCAATGATCCTAGGAGTGTCAGGACCAGAACAGAGACAGGACCCATTTGCGTTACGTTTCTCTTGTGGGACTTGTGGCGAGCAATGGCGGTGTTGTGAACAGAAAAAAACGGGTCAGTAGCCAGGACAGGAGAGCAAAAACATGGTCAGGGTCAGAAACGAGTCGAAAGCCAGGAGAGGAGAGTAGACGTGGTCAGGATCAGAAACGGATCGAAGCCGGGGAACAGACTGGAGCAGAAAAACAGGGGGGAGTCAGGGTCCGAAAAGGCTTGCCTAGAGTAAACTGAGGTTCGCAAACGGACTGACAAACGGGGACAGATAGGAGTGGGTTTAAATAGGGACAGAGAGCCAATCAGAGTCCGAGGCAGTTGGCACCAAAGGAGCGGGCACAGGTGCATCACATTGGTAATCATGACAAGGAGCTATGTTGTCTGGGGGCTTTAGGCCCTTGGTAGGGTCACCCAACAGTTTCGAGGTGACACAGATCAAAAGACCCTTCATGACGATGCAAAACTATGGTCCAAGATTTCGACAGACGGGTCGGTGGGTCGATTTACTGGTCAATCCACGTTCCTACTCTCACCTATGGTCATGAACTGTGGGTCATGACCGAAAAAACACGATCCTGGATACAAGTGGCTGAAATGAGTTTCTTCTGCAGGGTGTCTGGGTTCTCCCTTAGAGATTAGGTGAGAAGCTCAGTCATCCGGGAGGGACTCTGTGTAGAGCCACTGCTCCTCCGCATTGAGAAGAGCCAGTTGAGGTGGCTCGGGCATCTGATAAGGATGTCTCCTCGACCCCTCCCTCGGGAAGTGTTCCTGGCATGTCCCACCGGCAGGACGACCCAGGACACGCTTGAGAGACTATGTCTCCAAGCTGGCCAGGGAATCTCAGAAGGAAGAGCATTCCACAGCACCGGGGCCCAAATGGAGAACGCTCTCGAACCTGCGGATCTCTTCTTGGCTCTTGGGATCACGAGTAGACCAGCATTTTCAGAGCGAAGGCTCCGGACCGGAACATAGGGGGGAATTAAATCTGAGAGATATGAGGTAGCAAGTCCATGCATGGTTTTGTACACTACCAACAGAACCTTAAAATCACATCTTAAGCTAACAGGGAGTCAATGCTGATCAATTCAAACCAGATGCCTAAGCCACTTCAACTGGCTCTTTCCAAAGTAATGCACATGTGTTGGTACTGTGGTAGTGGTATAATCCATTATCCATTATCTGCGACGCTTATCTTCAGAGTTCTGGGGGCGCTGGATCCCTTCCCAGCTGATTTCCTGCAGTGGTTAGGGGACACCCTGAACTGGTTTCCAGCCAATCGCAGGGCACACAGAGACTGACAAGTCACTTACTCATTTACACCTAGGGACAATTCGGACATGCTAATTAGCCTGACGTGCATGTTTTTGGAATATGGAAGGAAACTGGACTGCCCAAAGGAAAACCACGTAGGCACGAGGAGAACATGCAAACTCCACACAAGAAAGAAGGTAGCTGTAGTGGTAGGTAGTATTCTTTATTGGTATATTTTTGGTTTTGAATTGGGTCCTTTTCCCTGCCACTATAAAATCATTCAGTGGCATATGTAAAGATGGATGCCCGACAGCACAATACCCGTGCCGACTCTCGAATTACCCCTTGTAATAGTGTAGAAGAATTTAGCCGCGTAATATTACACCATTACACCGTGAGGTGCGCCTCGTGGGCCCCGCCTCCACGCAATCCTCAGCAGACGTGTATACCCGTAACACCTCGTTAAGCGTCGTTATTTTGCAATTTAGACGGAACCAGCAAGGAGTACCCGTTCCAAAGCCACCAATTAGCAAATGACAAACAAATCATCAGAGTCTTGTGAATAATAGAACGAGACGTCCGTCAAGGGGATGGAGTCGCCGCTGAGAAGCGAGTCAACTAAATGAAGACTTCAAAGACATCAATCACGCCCGTTCCATTTTAATGATCATGAATAATTAACAAAAAAAAAAAGCACGCAGCAATGAAATTTGAAGCTCGTGATCCAGACTGTACCTGTGACATTATTTGTGGTTCTAAATTCTAAGTTATATTCATTAGAAACACTGTGTATAAATAAATATGTGTACAGTTTACCCGTAACCAGTGTTCCCTCTAAGCTGCGCGCGTGCGCAATTGCGCACTGCTCGCCCATTCTCTGCGCACAAGAAAATTTAGCCGGTGCACAAAAATGAGGGCTCAAAATTACTAATTAAGAAGCGACTTAAGTCAAAGTTACAGTGCATGAAGGTCAAAATACACGGGTTCTCCTGACGTTGTGTCTAAATGCTGTATTTTGAAGTCGAGTCGAAGTAGAACGAAGTTGAGTAAAGTTAGTAGAGTTTGTCGAGAACCGGCTTCTTCGGCTCGGCTCACTCAAAGGAACCGGCTCTTTCGGGTCCTAAACGGCTCTTAGGGTTGTTTTTGCTTCTTTAATCCCAACATGACCAACTATTTTTTTCCCGAAAACCGGCCTACGGTCCCGGGTCCGTTCCCCTTCATCGATGCGGGGTTCAGATGAACCACTCCTTCTTGCTTTCGTCGATGGTTTCGGTGAAGGCGGGGTCTACAGGATGAACTTCCCTAGGAAGAAGCCGATAAAGATGGCGGCGATGACCACCAGGAGGGAGGGCAGGGAGGCGCCGGAGGTTGGGGACGCCGCGTCCGAGCGGGTCATCTTCCTCAAGCGGGCGCCGTCGTCCTTCAAGTGTCGGTTCTCGTCGGCCATTTTGCCCATCTCGGCTTGCAACCTCTTGCACTTCTCCAGCACTTTCTTCATTTCGCTGTCGTCCAATGAGGAGGGGGAGGCGGAGGTCACTGCGGCGACGGCGGGCATTGGCCAGAAGCGCTGCCTATCCCATGCTAAGAACATTACCGGGGACCCCTCTCACCCCCATCATGGACTGTTCACTCTGCTAGCCTCTGGGAAGAGGTTCTGCAGTGTGCGGTGCAGGACCACCAGGCTCCGCAATAGTCTAGTCCCCCTGGCCATTAGACTGTTAAATGGTCAATCTAACATATAGTTAACTTAAATCTAAACGGCTGCTAATCTGACTTTTTGCACTACTGGCAGTTTTTTTATAGCTTGCCACTCCTTGCACATTGCTCTCTGCACTATTGTAATTACAGCGTTATTGTTACAGTGTTAATGTTACTGTGTACCTGACTTGTTAACCTGACTGCCCATTTTGCACATCTGGTTAGCTACTCCTCTTGCACTATCGGCACTATGGTAAAATACTATACGTAGCCATAATACAATACAACTTTATTTATATCTGTACATTCAAGGAAACTGTGGGGGTCAGATGCATCGACATTTTGTTCTGTATACACGTGTACTAGAATGACAATAAAGTAGATCTGAATCTGAATCTGAATCTGAATTATGTACAATTATGCACAAATTGACTCAAAGGAAGGGGGGAATAGAACAAAAGAGAAAAAATACCAAAATGAAAAAGTAGTGAAAAGCTGAGAAAAAAAGAAACAAAAGGAAGAGAAAAAAAGACGGAAAAATTTAGAAAAAAGCCAGAGAAAAAGAAAAGAAAGAAATGTAGGAAAAAAGTAAATAGAGAACAAAAAGAAAAAAGTAACAGCTTAGAAAAAATAAACACAATGAGATTTTTTTTAAAGGAATTTTTTAAAAAGTGGAAAAAAACACAGAAAAAAGAAGAAAAAGTTCGTGTTGCATTCAAATAATTTCCAATTATATCAAGTGAATTTTGTTGCCAACATTGTACTCACACTAAAAAATGTGATTAAGTACAGTTCTGTATCTTACAACCGACTAAATAAGCCCCCAAAAATGTTAATATTATGCGACAAAATATATCAGGAAATAAAAAGAAATGGATATCTTGTGAAAGAATTGTAAGAACAAACGACGTTTGGAGGCCGTACAACCTTTGCAATAGTACATGAGTCAATTCATTCAAAAGAGAAAAATAATTTTGTATTGCCGGAAACTCAGCAAAATGTAACTTGATGTCAAGTTTTGGACATGTTTGATAATTAATTATCTTGCCACACTTGGGACTATAGTTGCTCACTGTTGTTTCAAGGGTTGCTCACCGACTTTGTGTGAACGCTCAGACCCGTGGAAAATTACAGGGAACATTGCCTGTAACGCCGTTTGTTTTTTGCAGTTTCGCTACTTCGCAAATTTCAAACGTGCTTTATCTTCAGCATTCTGATGTCAAAACCAGAACAGAAGGAGGACCCAGATGCGTAACGTTACTCACAAGTTTATTGAGGTATAGAGGAAAAATCGGCGCCAGCGATCCGGTGCTCGCAGGGTTGGGCAGGGTTACTTTAACTGGATTACTTTCAATGACTTTTGGATTACTCCAATACCAAATATGCTAATAAAAGACAAAAGAAACTAAATATGAAGAAAATGACTCAATTTTGTACAGGCTTGGGGAGTAACGGAATACATGGAAGGGCAAAAGTGATGTTGGCAAGCTGTTTGGATTTTTTTTCATTTTGTTTCTGTCGCGTTTTATGTTCGTTTTGCCGGAGATCAAAGAGATCAAAGCCAGGAGAGAAAGCTTACCACGTGTTGTGAGACCAAGATCAAAGTGGCGCTGCCACGAGCCTTTTCTAGCAGCTGCCCTATTGTTTTATTGTCTGCTCCTATCTTTGGTGTTTTTTCTTCCTGTTTTGACAACTACACTGTGGATTACTTTTATCCTATGGACATGGGTTTTAGCGCATGAAAATGCGTTTATTCAAGGAATCAATGTCCTTGCCCTGAAGGATTCTCGTGCCGGCGTGATGAAGGGGCCTATCGTGGAAGAAGAGCCGGAGCTAGCGAAGCGGCTAGCGGCGTTATGAGTCTTCGGTACCATCCGTAATCATGGTGAAT